>NW_024117973.1:0-11270 GCF_003073215.2 Triticum urartu | reverse complement strand
ACATATTTACTGTAGTTAACATGGGCCTCCTACAGGCCGTAGAAACAATGGGCCTTCTAAGGGCCATAGAAACTATGGGCCTTCTACGGGGCATAGAAACAATGGGCCTTATACGGGCCATAGACACAATGGGCCTTCTACAGGCCGTATCATCAATGATGATTCTACGGGCCGTATGATCGGTTGGCCAAACATGGGCCAATAACAGACCACATTATGGCCGTAAATGGGCTAGAGTTGAAATCGTCCGTTCATGGGCCGACCATAACGGGCCGTCGTTAATCGGCTGTATTTGATGACGCCATGAAAACGGCCCAACGTATTAACGGGCCACAAATGGGCTGAATTTGGCCCACAAGCAGAAAATGACAGTAACGGGCCGAAAGTAAACGAATGCTGGAAATGAGCCCAAGAATAAATGGGCCCTGAGAAGGCCAAAAGATAATATGGGCTAGAAACGGCCCAATGGTATAATGGGCCGTTAATGGGTATAAAGTGATACACTGTTCATTACAGGCCAGTTTTACCACGGGCCGTTAATGGACCGAGGGTTACCAAGGGCCTCATATGGGCCGAACGACATCATGGGCCATACATGGGCTGAAAGTTAAAACGGGCTGGAATTATATTGGACGGCCCAGATGACGCTACTGGGCCTAATTCGGATAGGCCGTAAACGGGCCCTAGGTTAGCGGGCTGTAAATGGGCTATATGCGAACATGCCGTTAACAGGCTTGCCGTGGGCTGGCCCGCCACCTTTTGACCAAGTTAAACGGGATGGCCTTTTCATAGGAATGGGCCTCTATTGGGCTGTGCCACGTGTCGACGTATCATAGGCACTTTGGGTCCAATGAGTGGATGACATCTGTCCCAGCGGCGAGCTTAGAGTCCAAAACAAGGGCAAAAGTGTTTGGAAAAGTAGATACGACGGAGACGTATCAATTGGTCGTGGCTGTTAGCAGGTTATCGGATCCAAAACCGGACCCGATATCTTAACGGCGTCCCATTAAGGTGGATGCCACGTGTCGGTCACCCTTGACGAAAGCACTTCTATGACGCATGATTTATCGTCATGGAAGTGGACACTTCCATGATGATAGTTTTGGTGATGTCATGGAACACTTCTACGACAGCACATGTATGACTATCTTGATTCTGTCATAAAATTGTCATGGATGTACATGCATGACAGAAAATGTGACCTACTGTGACAAACACGTATCATCACAGAAGTGTCTTTTTTTTGTAGTGGTACATGCGGGCTTTTTGGACAATCTACAGACCATGCGGGCTTTTTGGACAATCTACAGACACAAGAGGGGGGTCGATCTCTTGTGTTTACAAGTTAGGTGTATCATTTAATCATCGAAAAAATACATTATAATTAGGGAAGATGTCAGACCATGTTAAAACCAACTGACTTTTTAAAATATTTGTTAACTGACCAACTTTTAAAAAATAAAACGAAAATTGAATGGTCACATGCCATCACTAATGGGCCCTTTGATGGGTTGGTCAGTGATGACTAAATTATGCTCCTGAATGAACTAGATGATAACCTGGTGATGCTGAATTGGTTGCAATATACTTTTGTGATACTTGATTATTTGAACATGAATGAATGTTTGCATGATGATGTGGCATGTGCGCACATTGAAATAAATAGGTTAGTAGGGGCTCACTATTTAGATATATACAGAAGATAGTCATTTTTGCTGACCTAAATGCATTTTTTATTTTGTGATATCTGATATATATAATTCAGATCTTAATTCAATTAATATGTAAATGAAATATTTGTGATGAATAATTACTCACATATAATCACATCGCAGTTAAATGAAACTTAATATTAGAGGAAACAATATATAAGGCAACGGCATATAGGTGAAACTAATTACATAATTAAACTATGTCTACTTCCTATAGTAGCTACTTCTTCACCTCCTCTTTGACCCATGGTGTGAAGTCGTGGGCTATCTCCATTTGGCCTACGGTCAATTCCACCGCCTCTTGCGACACCGCCATCCCACCTTCTAGACTCGTGGCAGTTTGCACGGCCGGGGCACAACACTATATGGTGGGGAGGGGCCAAGGCCGGTGCGGACCATGACTCCTATGCATATAGACTCTACACATCTTTTTTGAAGCGGGTGATCATGTCGTCGCACCGACAAGCTTCCTCCTATGCGCGCTTATGCTCCTCCCACTCATGTGTGAAGGCTTCACACGATGCCCACAACTCGGCCAGTCGTTTGTCGTCTTCACCTATTAGGGAGAGGGGTGCCGGATCCAGCTGAACATCAAATACCAAACGCTCCACGCCCTATCTGGGCTGCCCGGGATCCATGATGAAGGCGTGGTCGGGTGCCATAGGTACTGTCGTGGAATTGTCACAGCAGATGTCCTAGTGTGAGGACTTAGTCGTGAGGCCAACACATCTATGCGGTAGCTTGAAGGGGTTGGTCGGAATCGAGAGACGCGAGGCGGATCAACACACAAGACAAGGATTTAGAAAGCTTCGGGCCCCGGGAAACATCATCCGGTAGTAGCCCTACATGTTGTTTGTGGCTAGGTCTCATTACGCTCATGAGGGAGACGCCACATAAGCCGGCTCTCCTCCAGTTGTGTCTAGCCTTAGCTATCGTTTCTTGCTTCTTGTCCCTCTTTCGGGAGCCCTGCCCCTCCTTATATAAGTTGAAGGGGCGGGTTACATGACTAGTCCTAGTAGGATTAGGATTACTCTATTAGAAGTGGAGTCCTAGTCTTGCTTCCTTTATAAGGGAATATTCTCAACACTTTCTCTTAAGCCCCCCCATCATAACATGAGCCAGCCTTCTGGGCCTTGGGCCTTGTCATCCATCTGAAACACCCGTCGGGTCACCAATGAGTCTTCAGGCTCGTGGGCCACCACACACCAGAGAACCGCCAAACACGTAACTCGCCAATCCTCTGACTGGTTACCAATGAAACACCAAGTCCGGCCGGGTCATATATCCGGCCGGGTCATACCGTGGGGTATATCCCCGACATTAGCCCCCAGTTTAATTTGGATTTTTACATGTTAAATTGATCTGCAACATAAACACAAGAACAAATTTGATAGGTTATGCTTCGGGTTAAATATTCTTATAAGCCGGCACCTGATCATTGTTAAGTCCTTGTCATTTCCTTCTTGTGGGAGGTCCGGGTCAATATACCAGATTCATAATCAATTTGCTGACATTGGTTTCTCACAGAAAATATTTTGAAAAATAATCCACTTGAGTCGGCTTCCAAAGCACCGGATTAAGAAATATTGGTCTTGACATACTCATATGATATTCAGCCGGTTTGAAGATGTAGAACTTGCCGGTTTAATATTACCAAAATTGTCGGTTTGTAAATATTGATGGCACCTAGTCATAATTGTTGCCAACGTTGGATCATAATTATTGATGATGCCAGGTTATGATTGCTGCAGACACCGGGTCATAATGATTGGTGACGCCGGGTTAATCTGGTTTGCTCAAAACTGAGACTTTGAAAATACTTCTCCTTATATCCGTGTTACCTGTAGCCCCCAAGTCTTGAGTAGAACAAAGTGATAACTTAAGACTTACTTCAATATAAATACTACCACTTTGAAGAAATCCATGTTGTTCATGTCAGTCACTAGTAAAAACTGAATACTCCATATATGTAGCCCCCAAGTGCCGGGTTGTCATGCTTGCGGCAACCTGGGACTTGTAATTGTCTTATGATCATAAAAACTTCAACCAGTGTAGCCCCCAAGGGCCAGGTCATTATGCAATAAAGAGCAGGGACTTTGTAGATATGTAAACTTTGAACAGCAATGTGTAGCCTCCAAGGGCCAGGTCAGTACGATAATACTGAGCTGGAACTTTATAATACTTCATTTGAAAATAACCTCATATGATGTAACCCCCATCATGGGGCTTGAACCCATGTCCACAAGGCTAAGAGCTTTGCGCTTTACCAATTGGTCAGTGGACTCTTCAATATGATGGATTAAGACTTGTGTACCTTGAATTGCTGACAAGAGCAATTGGTAGCCTCCAAGGGCCGGCTCATTATGATGTGATGAGTCGGGTCTTCAATAAGGCCAGTAAAAGTGACTTTGTATTAGCCCCCAAGTGTCATGATGCATGCCTACAGTGACATGAAACTTGTATATTTGATGTAATCTCAACTTGAATAATGTAGCCCCCAAGTGCCGGGTCGTAAGCCTGCAGCGACTTGGGACTATTCCTTCCATTGTAGAATAAATCATATCCATTGATATGATAATAGCCATTGCACTAAAGCGACTTTGAAAAACATCAATGATAATACTGGTTATTGATAACCATAAATAAAATCCAGCCATGTTGGCTATTCAAGATTTGAATAATATAATCCGGTATGAAAACCTCAATCATTCAATATCATCATAACAATCCAGCCCGGTTTGGCTATGAAAGATGTGAATACCTTATCGGTTGACAAGTAAATCCGGAGTTTAAATACTTGGCGGCTCTTGGCCGACGGCGACTTAATGCACATTCATGGTAAGCCAGAATTTTTATAACCCGACGGCTTATAGCCTTTGAGAAAATCCAGAATGGATAACCCTTTTTGAAACATCAATTTTGATGATGAGCTTGAACTTAATCATTTATATAAGTCATAGTTCTACAAATCCTGCACAGAGTTTAAATAACATATGCCCTGGCGACTTAACGTCAAAAGCCAGGGCCGTCTTAAACATAATCATGTATAAACAATATTATACCTGTGATATTGAATTGTACTGTCGGCTTATGATACCTGTGCAGTAAGGGTGATAACCCAATCTTTAGAAGCCAAAACTTCCAAATATTTATGACTGTCATATACTGGCGAATTATCGTCCCAAGTTAAGCCATGTTAAACAGAAACCACTCATATATGCTTCAGATATGATCAAAAAAGTCTCAAGACAAACCGAAAAGACTTTTTAAAAAACTTAAGTCAAACAAAGAGAAAAATTTGAGGCTTCTGATTCTAATACGATCAGTAAACCGGACCAAAGGGTTTAAGCTAGGATTCGAATATGATCATGTAGCCCCCAGCGGCTTTGGCGTTGCGCCGATCAAGAGGGTACCGATAGCTATGTTCTCTTTGGTTTGAATACGACCTATGTTTGAACAGGAAGCCCCCAAATGAACTTGAGAGTTTTTTAACGACTCTGATTTGAATACGATCAAAGTCGGACCCAAAAGGGGTTAAGCTATGATTCGAATACGACCAAGAAGCCCCCTAGTGGGTTTGGCATTGCGCCGATCAAGAGGGTACCAACAACTATGTTCTCTTTGGTTCGAATACGACCTATGTTTGAACAGGAAGCCCCCAAATGACCTTGTGAGCTGTTCTCAAGGGGCACCTATGTTTGAACTATGCTTTTGCAACAGCCTCTCTTTGGTCCCTTTAACCTGGGTAGTAAGCCCCCATGTTTATTGTAAGCATGGCGTATAAGCCGGATCAAGAGGGATATTCACAGCTATGCTCAATGAGCAGGAAGCCACCAAGTGATCAATAATATTATAAGCCAATAAGGCAGGATAACCCATGTTTAAACTGCGCATTATGGCAGCAAATTCTCTTTGGCAACCTTTAATTTTTCTGAGAACTCGAACTTGCAAGACATGAATTCTTTTTGAACCGGAATTTCAAACCGGATATTGAGAGCTTTAAAGCTTTGTGAGAGACAGAGTTACCTTGAGCCGGATTTTAAACCAGGATCTTTATTTTGAGCCAGAAATTTTCTGACGGCCTTTAAATTTTCATCAATATAACAGTAGCCTCCAGGACCGGGTTATCTTTCCCTCCAATGACCCGGGGTTCTTGAATCTCACAATATTTTCAAAGTCATATCATCGTAGCCCCCGAGTCATAAGACTACTCGAGGAGTTGGCTTGAGACTCTCCATATTTGACCATAGCATAAGATGCATATCATTGTCTTTGATTGCACGATGTGAATCCACAGAACGTTGAAGTGACTGCGGCGGTTTATAAATGATCCTGTATGAGCCATGCCAGTAACTCGGCCAATGGTTCCTTCCAACTGGCTGCTTGAAATTAACCAAACTGTAGTGGCGGTGACTTGTGCGTATGCCCATTGCTCCACCCAGTGTAGACGGCGGCTGATAATACATGACAATTTGCCCCCAATTTGTTGGAAGAAAACCGGGCTACCCAAGTAGTGATTTTCTCATACTCAATAAATAGCTCACGTAGACAGGTACGGTCCGGTGTGTTGATGTAGACCAGGCCGCGAGAGACGGACAGTAAACACGACCGCCACATCTGAGGCGGTTCAGACAGATGAATCGGCTGCGGTGCTGTAAACGGGCGCAGGCGAGTCAACCACGTCGTTTTGATGTAGTGAACAATTGTCCTGCATCAACAATATTGCATACCAAGGCAAAGATAAAATGCTCTTTGACAAAAAATAATATGTGCCAATAAAATATATTTTAGATGGATATCACCTGATGTGTCATGCCAGAAATTATCCAATGCGGAATTGATGATCACAACGGTGAAGTTGAAATCAATCACGGGCGGGTCGTCCATGGGAGCAGACAGATGAGTCGGCCACAGCTTTTTAAACCGATGCGGATGGGAGAGTCGGCCGCGACGTAGTAAGCCGGTGCAGTCGTGAGAGACGGCCACGGCGTTGTAAGCCGGTGCGGTCGGGCGAGGCGATCACAAGAGCGGATGACGACTTAGTCGTGTATGTTGATAAAGCGGGGAGCAGCAATTTATTTACACTAAAAAATCCTGTTAATCCATGACGGATTTCTGGTGACGTTCTCAAAAACCGTCACAAAAACCGTCACGGATCAGCAACACGATGATGCCCCCCAAATCAGTCGCCCCATTATGACGGACGTAGAGGGATTGTCACGGAAACCTTCATGGATGGATCAGCTCGGCCTAGTTTTTTTCGTTATACAACATCTAGACAGTCACACATGTATCATGTGTGCCCTTGTTAGGCCCACATGTGGGTCCGATGTAATATGTGTTATATAAAGAAACCCATATATATATATATAGAGAGAGAATTAAAGAAAGCGAATCGTACCAACTTTATTAAGAGAAAATAGGGGCGCCCCTATTCCTTGCATTACGCGAGACGAGGGGTGATTCTCGTGTCGACCGCTACAAATCGGGTCGGCCCACTGTAGCAAATTTTCTGAAAAAATCAGAGTTAAGAAATAGGCGTAGCAGGGGTTCGATCCTCGGACCGACTAGTTGCTTCCCAACGCTGTTAGACGCTCCGACAGACTCTACTTGTTGTACACTATGGAGAGCGTGGCCTACAAGAAGCAAAATGAGCCGGGTTTTACCATGTTTACTTTCTTTTCCAGTTTTTTATTTTTCTTTTCTTTCTTTTTCTTCATTTTTACTCATCTAATACAACATGCTTTTACTGTGTTTTCTTTTTACTAGGTTTTCCCATGCTTTTTCCAAAATAATATCAGTTAAGAATCACAGAAAAATGTTAGAATAAGTATTAAAAATGTTGAACGAGTATTGAAAGAATATCGAATAAGTATTCAAAAATGATGAACAAATATTTTAAAAATGTTGAAAAAGTATTTGAAAATGTTAAATAAGTATTAAAAATTTGAACAAGTCTATGACAAATGTTGAATATTATTAATAATTGTTGAACTAGTATTTAAAAAATGTTGAACAAGTATTTTCAAATTGTAGAATAAGTATTAAACATGTTGAAGAAGTATTTCACAATGAATAAGTATTAAAAATTGTTGAAAAAGTATTTGGGAATGTCCAATGGGTATTTCAAAATGTTGAATAAGTATTAAAAATGTTGAACAAGTAATTGAACATTTGAATAAAAATGAAAAAAAAGTTGAACGAGTATTTGGAATATGTAGAAAATGTATTTGAAAAATGTTGAATAAGTATTATAATGTTCAACAAGTATTTAAAAAATGTTGAATAAGCATTCGAACAATGTGGAACGTATATACAAAAAATATTGATCACTAACTAAATGAATGTTTTTGACATATACGAAAATATAGAGTGAAAACACAACAATCGTAAGAAAAAAACAAAAGGAAAACAAAAAATGAAGACGACAAATGTTGAACAAGTATTTGAAAAATGTAGAACAAGTATTTGAAAAGGTGTTGAACAAAATATATGAAAAAAATTGATCATGTATATAAAAAATGTTGAGCAAGCATATGAAAAACGTAGAACAAGTATTTAAAAATATGTTGAACAAGTATATAAAAAATGTTGAACAAGTATTTGAAAAAAATTAAGTATGTATTTGAAAAATGTTGAACAAATATTTGAAAAAATCTGACCATGTATATAAGAATGTAGAACGAAAACAAAAAGAAACAAAAGAAAAACCCAAAAAATGAAAAACCAAAAAAGAAACAAAAAGCCAAAGAAGGGAGAATGGAAAAGGCTAAATAACAATTGCAAAATCCTGGAGAAAAGCTTAAAACGAAAAAAAGAAGAAGAAAAAATAAAATAAAAGACAAAAAGAAACAAGCATGCGTATTTCTTTAAATTTTAAATATGTTGACTATGGACCACAAGCATGCGTATTTCTTAAATTGTTCTACACAATAAAACCGGGAAGACACGTGAAAATTTTATAAAAAACACATTGAACATTTTTGGAATACACGTTGCCAGAAATTTTAATTCAAGAGAACAATTTTCAGAAATATGTTGACAATTCTTAAATACATGTGAATTATTTTCCACAAACATTCAAGAAAATCAAGTGCACAAACAATTTCTTTATGTCTCATTGATTATTTTACTTTCTTTTGTTCTTTCTTTCAAGTGAGAAAAAATAGTAATGAAAATTAAATTAAATGTGAAGAAGTAACAAAAAAGAACAAAGAAAAACATGAAACCTGACATGGTCTCTTTGTATGATGTGACAAAAAATTGTGAAGGTTTCGCATAAGTTGTGACATACACCGCTTGGAAAATGTAACATCTTTGAGAAAGAATCATTGTTTTTAGAGGGAACAAGTTGAATTTGAAGGAAAGTGTCAGTTGCTTCATCGTTTGACCTTGAAAAAATATATACACTCAAAATGCTCCATCACATGTTCCATATCGAAATATGGTGTTTTCGGGCTTTGTTTGCTACACTTAAGCCATTAGTGCACCTCTAGGCTTGACCACATCCCACCAACATGGATTTTATTGGTTTTTTCATTTATATAAAAAAGGAAAATCAAGTCACCAAAAACATGAAACTTGACATGGTGTCAAAACCTGACATGAAATAGCATATGGTAAAAAAATCATATGGTTTCAAAAAAATTGACATACAATGTTTAGAAACCGAACCATCTATAAGGAAGAATCCTAATTTTACTATTAAATGTCTTGGGTTTGAAGGCATACCAAGTCAGAAAAATGTGAAACTAGACATAGTGTACTGATCTGACATCAATAGCGTGTCATAAAAAGTTGGATAAGTTTTCACAAGATGTGCATTCTTTAAAACAAACAATTTTCAAGGAAGGATGATACTTTTGAAAGAGATGTGTGATGTTTGAAGGCAAAGTTACAATGGCTTCATCATTTGACCGAGTTATCCCTAATGAATAATAGATTTTTCCATCTAGTTTTTCAATCTGTGCTAAAAATTAAACATAAGCACCTTTTTTCATTTTAAAACCTATTTGAGATACTATGAACATGAATTCTTCTTTTGCAGGAAAACAATCAATCTATTCATCTTCAATCATGGCAGTACAACAAGCACCAAAAATAATAAATATTACATTCAGATCTTTAGACCACCCAGCGATGACTACAAACACTGAAACAAGCCGAAGGCGCGCCGCCGTCATCGCACGTCACTCGTCGGAGGTGGGCAAAACTTATTGTAGTAGACAATTGCGAATTTGTCGTGTTAAGGTCCCATATGAATAACGGACCAGAACAATAATCGTCATAGATAAAGAGACACATAGATTGAAAGGATCCAACCTAAAAACACACGAACGTAGACGAACGAAGATCGGAACTGGACAGAACAACCAAAGATGAAGTGCCGACTGAATCCTAAGAGATCCACCGAAGACACACCTCCACACGCCCACTGACGATGCTAGAAGCATCACCGGGACGGGGGCTAGGCGGGGAGAACTTTATTCAATTTTCTAGAAGCTGGCACTGTCTCGTCTTCCTGAATAAGACACAAACCCTAACAGAACTCAAAGAAACTTCTAATAAACGGAGCCCTCCCACCGACAAGGGTCATGATCCACGCGTCCCCCATGGCTCTAAGGCCGCAGGAGATGAGGCAGATTGGCGGTGCCGTCGGCGAGAGGCAAGAACCCTAGTCTCTTGTTGGCTTTGGAGGAGGATGAAGGGGTAAGCGTGCACACATAAATTTCTTTTTTAACTATAAAATATTAAATTATTTCATAATGGTTAATTCTCCTAATAAACAACATATATCACAAAGAAAAAAATGCATTTAGGTATAGATGATGAAAAATTTGCAACTTGGTACTTCATAGGAGTGATTTAATGGGCTATGAAAAATAGAAGGAATTTTTTTCAAATTCTGGTCGGCTAATAGGGTAATAGGTGGTGGGATAAAAGTCAACAAAGGTTCCAGCAGAGGGGTCGATCCCGCATGTGGCAAACGGTGCCCTCTCATTGGCTGAATCTACACACCCACGGATCGCGCTTCTGGACTTTTCATTCCTCCAAAATCTGACGGTTGGCAAACAATCCCTCTCCTCCTCTTCTATCTCCCCGACCCGCAGCCGCCGGCATCTCTTCCGCCGTTCCGCGTAGCGCTCTCCTTCCTCCCATCTCCAATCCTCAAATTCCCTGGATCTCTGTCTTCCTTCCTTCCTTCCGGCTCCTTCTCCTTGCCGCTTTATTCCTCTATCCCGACCAGGCCAAGCACCGCCGCCGCGACATCCAAGACGCCCCCACACC
The DNA here is from genome assembly GCF_003073215.2 of Triticum urartu. Lineage (NCBI taxonomy): Eukaryota > Viridiplantae > Streptophyta > Magnoliopsida > Poales > Poaceae > Triticum > Triticum urartu. Next base: position 270 of record NW_024117973.1, on the reverse strand, counting down.
CGCCGGTGGTGCGCGCTGGGACGCCGGGAGGGCTCCACTGACCCATCACAGGGGAGTTGCGCCATGGTCGACGCTGCCAGGTGCCAACAAATCCCAAACCGAGCGACGGCCAAGACCTCCCGAGCGCCAGCAGACGGGGGCTACGATGCCAGTGGGGTCGCTTCCCGTCGATCCACTACGGGATGCTGGCCACAAGTGTCGCCGTGACGACGGCATCGGCCCTATGGCGGCGGCGCGCCCCCCGCGCCGCCCGGGGCCGCCGCCCTCTGT
>NW_024117972.1:0-15999 GCF_003073215.2 Triticum urartu | reverse complement strand
AGGTTGATCAAAATCATAACTACGTGCAACCACCAGCACCACAACCACCAGGTCGTCCACATGGAAATAATGGCAATGGTAGGGCTGGGTACGAGATCATGACCATCTCCCTAAACTGAAATTGAATATTCCACCATTTGAGGGTAGATATGTTCCTGATATATATCTTACTTGGGAGTGAGAAACTGAACAACGATTTACATGTTTACAATATCCCGAGGAGAGACATGTTACTGCTGATGTTTGTGCTTTCACTAGCTTTGCATGTGTTTGGTGGCCTGAACATTGTAGATTATATCCTATTCCAGCTACTTGGGCTGCTTTGAAAACTGCTATGCATACTCGTTGGGTTCCACCATATTATCAACGTGAATTACTTCAAAAATTACAGCGTTTAAGACAAGGAAATTTTTTGTAGAAGAATATTATCATGAATTACAAACTGGCATGATTAGATGTGGTATTGTTGAGTAGAATGAAGCTATGCTTGCATGTTTTATGGGTGGATTAAATAGAGAGATTTAGACCATTCTAGAGTATAAGGAGTATACTAATATCACTGTTTATTCCATCTTGCTTGTAAAGCTGAACGTGAACAGCAGGATCGACATGCATTGGCGTGAACTAACTTTTTTGCAGGTCGATCTTCATCATGGACACCACGTGCATCCTCTACTTCCACTACACCAGCACCTCCATCAGGTGCCACCTCCAGCCGTGATACAAGAAAGCAAGCACAACCACCACTATCTGCCAAGAGCACACTTGTCGTGCCTGTGCAGAGCTCTTCTTCTTCCATGGCATCAACAGGGCACATAAGTGATATTATTTGTCGTCGTTGTAAGGGAAGAGGGCATTTTGCGAGAGAATGCAAATCACAGTGTGTGATGATTGCTACTGAGGATGGTGGGTATGAGTCCGTAGTGACTATGATGAGGAGACTTTGGATCTTATTACACATGAAGAACACGGTGGAGATGATTCTGATCATGAGACGCAATACATGGCTGCTGAAGATGCTGACAAGTATGAATGTTTAGTTGCTTAACGTGTTTTGAGTGTGCAGGTTACACAAGCTGAGAAAAATCAGAGGCATAATTTGTTCCATACAAAGGGAGTTGTGAAGGAACATTCTGTTCGCGTCATTATAGATGGAGGGAGCTGCAATAACTTGGCTAGCATGGAGATGGTGGAGAAGCTATCTCTCACCACAAGACCACATCCACATCCTTACTACATCCAATGGTTCACGAACAGCGGCAAGGTTAAGGTAACACGTACTGTTCGTGTGCATTTTAGTATCTCTACATATGCTGATTATGTTGATTGTGATGTGGTACCTATGCAAGCATGTTCCTTGTTACTTGTTAGACCATGGCAATTTGATAAAAATTCTGTACACCATGATAGAAACAATCAGTATACACTTGTTCATAAGGATAAAAATATTACGTTGCTTCCTATGACTCCTGATTCCATTTTGAAAGATGATATTAATAGAGCTAATAAAGTAAAACAGGAGAAAAATAAGAGTGAAAATCAGATTGTGGCAAAAGAATTTGAGCAACAAATGAAGCCTAATAATAAACCATCTAGTGTTGCTTCTGAAATTAAATTGAAAAGTGCATGTTTACTTGCCACCAAATTTGATATTGATGATCTAGATTTCAGCAAATATGTTTGCTATGCTTTTGTGTGCAAAGAGGCATTATTTCATTCAAGGACGTGCCTTCCTCTTTGCCTCCGCTGTCACTACCATTTTGCAGGAGTTCGCTGACGTCTTTCCACAAGACGTGCCACCGGGATTACCACCTATTCGAGGGATTGAGCATCAAATTGACTTAATTACCGGTGCATCATTACCCAACCGTGCACCATACCGTACAAATCTAGAGGAGATGAAGGAGATTATGCATCAAGTACAAGAACTGCTCGACAAAGGTTATATACGTGAATCCCTTAGTCCATGTGATGTTCCTGTCATTTTAGTGACGAAAAAGGATGGTACGTCGCGTATGTGCGTTGATTGTAGAGGCATTAATAATATTACTATTCATTATCGTCATCCTATTCCTAGGCTAGGCGACATGCTTGATGAATTGAGTGGCTCTACAATATTCTCCAAAGTTGATTTGCGTAGTGGATACCATCAAATTCGTATGAAATTGGGAGATGAATGGAAAACAGCATTTAAAACTAAGTTTGGATTATATGAGTGGTTAGTCATGCCTTTTGGGTTAACTAATGCACCTAGTACTTTCATGAGATTAATGAACGAAGTTTTACGTGCTTTCATTGGATGATTTGTGGTAGTTTACTTTGATGACATATTGATTTATAGAAAATCTTTGGAGGAACATTTGGAACATTTACGTGCTATTTTTATTGCTCTATGTGATGCACGTTTGTTTGGTAACCTTGGAAAGTGCACCTTTTGCACCGAACAAGTATATTTTCTTGGCTATGTTGTTACTCCACAGCACAAGTGAGGAGTTATCTTGGCCTCGCTGGATTCTATAGGCGTTTTGTGAGAGATTTCAGCACAATTGCTGCACCTCTCAATGAGCTTACTTCGGACCTTAGAAACATGGCAACATTATTTATGGCCCAAGGAATTTGTTATACATTCTGATCATGAATCTTTGAAACACATTAAAAGTCAAGCAAAACTGAACCGTCGACATGCTAAATGGGTTGAATTCATTGAGACTTTCCCTTATGTGATTAAACACAAGAAGGGTAAAGAAAATGTTATTGCTGATGCCTTGTCTCGTCGTTATACTATGCTTTCACAACTTGACTTTAAAATATTTGGTTTGGAGACCATCAAGGATCAATATGTTAATGATGCTGAATTTAAAGATGTATTGCAGAATTGTAAGGAAGGGAGAACTTGGAACAAGTTCGTTCTTAACGATGGATTTGTGTTTCGTGCTAACAAGCTATGCATTCCAGCTAGCTCCGTTCGTCTTTTGTTGTTGCAGGAGGCGCATGGAGGAGGATTAATGGGACACTTTGGCGTCAAGAAGACGGAGGATATACTTGCTACACATTTCTTTTGGCCAAAGATGAGACGGGATGTTGAGCGTTTTGTTGCTCGCTGCACTACATGTCAAAGAGCTAAGTCACGACTCAATCCTCATGTTTTATATATGCCTTTGCCTGTATCTAGTGTTCCTTGGGAGGATATATCTATGGACTTTGTTTTTGGTTTACCTCGAACAAAGAAGGGGAGGGATAGCATATTTGTTGTCGTGGATAGGTTCTCGAAAATGGCACACTTTATACCATGTCATAAAAGCGATGATGCTGTTAATGTTGCTGATTTGTTCTTTCGTGAAATTATTCGCTTACATGGTGTGCCAAATACTATTGTTTCAGATCGTGATACTAAATTTCTTAGCCACTTTTGGAGATGTTTATGGGCTAAGTTGGGGACTAAGCTGCTTTTTAGTACTACTTGTCACCCCCAAACTGATGGACAAACTGAAGTAGTCAATAGAACATTGTCTACTATGCTTAGGGCTGTTTTGAAGAATAATAAGAAAATGTGGGAAGAATGCTTGCCTCATATTGAATTTGCTTATAATCGTTCATTGCATTCTACTACTAAGATGTGCCCTTTTGAAATTGGGTATGGTTTCCTACCTCGTGCACCTATTGATCTGTTGCCTCTTCCATCTTCAAAGAAGGATAATTTTGATGCTAAAGAACGTGTTGAATTGATATTAAAAATGCATGAGTTAACTAAGGAAAACATTGAGCGTATGAATGCTAAATATAAACTTGCTGGAGATAAGGGTAAAAAACATGTTGTGCTTGCACCTGGAGATCTTATTTGGTTACATTTGCGTAAGGATAGATTTCCTAATTTGCGCAAATCAAAGCTAATGCCACGTGCTGATGGTCCTTTTAAGGTGTTAGAGAAAATAAATGATAATGCATATAAACTTGAGCTCCTGCAGATTTTGGGGTTAGTCCCACTTTTAACATTCCAGATTTGAAGCCTTATTTGGGTGAGGAGGATGAGCTTTCGTCGAGGATGACTTCATTTCAAGAAGGGGAGGATAATGAGGACATCAACAACATTGTTACACCCACAGCCCCCGCTACTATACATACTGGACCAATTACTAGAGCTCACGCACTCCAGTTGAATTATCAGGTACTTTCTTTTCTTGGTAACGATTCTAATGTTCATGAGAATATGATGCTGCCTAAATTGGATACATTTGTTTTTCTTACAAATAAAGGGCCTAGTTTGGACAAGAAAGATGAACCTTGGAGCAAGTTCAAGCATGGAGATGATGGCATGCGCAAGGGGCTCAAGAACGGAGTTACAAGTGATGATTTCAGGATTTTGGAGCCACCATAGGGAGTGCATGAAGGCTTGGACGAAATATACAAGATGCCACTTCATAAATTTCATCCAGAGGCTATTCTAGGTGCTGCGTCACCTTATTATTGAGCCAGGCCCATGTATTTTCTAAATACTTAAGTATAGGCTATTTTTAGAGTCTGTATGTGTGGGGAAACAAGAGTTAGGGTTGGTTTCGGACCCCTCCTCCAAGGGCCAGGAAATTCCCCCCTTCCTCCATATATACAGCCCTTAGGGCGTCGTTTAGACTTTGGGTTTTGTTTAGACTAAAGTTCGCCATAGCTGCAACTTCGCGTACTTTGTTTGTGTTCAATGACCAGACAAAGGCGTCACGGAACCCCACCTTGATCAATAAAGATTTCATCTTATATTCGCAATATCCAGATTGCAATCTTAGTTTCTTGCATGTTCTTCGTTTGCCTGCAGGAAATAGACCTTCGTGGCCAGGTTGATCGTGCTTCGGCGTGGTCAATAACCTCTCGGAGTTGGTTTAGCGATTGCTAAGGCGCGACGTCCTCGCACGTTCGTAGTCGGATCGTCCAAGTCGACTTCCTCCAAAATGATAGCCACCATCTCATCGAAAGACGGGATACCTTTGCCTCTATCACTTACTCTACTGCCCCATCTCCTCACGTCGCTGCATTTGTATCTTTTACTATTTCTCAGGCCCCCTCGTAGATAGAATCGATCGGCTGTTCGAAAGCCACCTAAATTTTTACTGTTAAGAGGTAAAACTACTTCATGCAGTTGAAGCTAGTACTGCTTGGTTCAAATAGGGAAGAAAGGGGGTGGGGGTTGGGGGGAAGATTTGTTACCTGAATCTAGGACTTTGTCGAATGAGGAAATAATGGGGGCGAAAAGTAGTAGAGACTGGCTATCCAACTGGTCTCTTGGTCTAATAGGGAAATAAAGGGAAACACGGTACAAACTCAATATAAACCGATCTTTTGGATGAAAAGGAAAGAAAGTGGGGACTGGGGGACAAGTCAACAGAGTATGTCCAGCACTAGATTTGCTAGCCTCACATAGTATAAGGTGGCTATACCGAACAAAAATGGGACCAACCCAGATATCCTGTTCTGATGTTTGTTGCCCCGAGCCCCTCTTATGTAATGCCACTGGTAAAATGTAGTAGTCCCACTGTTAAAAGTAAGGACACGTTAAACTACTGTTGTTTTCAATGTAATGCCTCCAGTAATATGAATCAATGGCACTGTTTTTCATGTCCTGTTAAATTTCCCATTAAGATAAGCTGCTCCTTTTCATTAGAAATGCAACTGTCCTGGTCCGCCTACTCTCCCGTGCCCAAATACCAACTCTTTAGCAACTGTCAATGTAATGTTGCTAGTAAAATGAAGCAATGGCACCATTAAAGTAATGTCGTATTGAATGGTTTTCATAGTTAATCGTAACACCCACACTAATATCTAGCAATGCTGCTGCTTTAGAAATTGATATTGTCCTTGTAGGATCACCATTCAGATAAGGAACATGCTTCTTCTCGTTTGATGTATGTTTCATCACTTGTTAGTCACCCTCCTTTCCAACTTTTTGTGCAGACAGAGATATACATTTCACGCTTGATCTTAGTTGAACTCTTTGTTGCAAAAGGCAGTGCCTAGGAGGCTCTCAGGCACGCCTAGGAGCTAGGAAATGGCCAAACGCCTCGCCTAGGGCATAAGTAGAAGTCTAGGCATAGCAAGTAAGAAATTGTCTACCCAAGCGAGAAATCATGCCATATTGCACTGATGTGCCAAAAGGGCCATATTCCAATTGTAGTAGCTGGTAGTTAACATTCTTATATGCCCTAAATTAATAAAGTACACATATAATAACCACATATACACCCTAATAGTAAACAAATTGCCTAGGCTGCGCCTAGGGCGCTTAAGCACCGCCTAGGCACTAGGCGAAGGCGAACCACCTCGCTTATGCCTACCACTTTTTCCAACCTTGCTGCACAAAATGATATCCAAATTATAGTTGAACATTCCACAAGCTTCACGACCAACCTTGATGTTGCTCAATTTTATTGCAACTAGTGAAGAAGAAGCTGCTATCTCGTTGGACCAAGTACTTGCTAACTGCATGATGCAAACATTGCTTCATTTTGGGTGAACTGCACAAAAAGGTCCCATGAATTGGATCATCCATGTTGGTGACTGGTGTCATCCCTTCTATGATGGCATTGACTGTAGAAATGGTTCCCATCACGAGGTATGTTCCTTTTTGGTCCGACCATTTGCCAAAGATCTTGCATGTTGACTCTGCTCTTGTGCTACTGTTTTGGCACTGCACTGATAAAGGAGTAATGTTATTATTTTGCACCTTAATCTAGTGATGCTATTAATTTGAGGCAATGTTTTGGCACCACTAGTGCCATTGATATTTTTTATATATCAAAAGAGGTGGTTTCCTCCAATTTCATTAAAGAAACCCAACCATAGAGAACCATTATCCAACAATATCTCGGTGTAAATGGGCAGTTATGCAACTACTACTAGAACGGACTGAGTACTAGTAGGAGACAAGTTCACCACATAAGCTAGGCAGGTAGGGGGACGCAGCACCAGGTCGACCAAGTTTGCATTACAACCCAAATGCTACCACAGAAACATCAGGGCGGAAGATAGGGACTGAAAGAGCCAGCTTCAGCATCCCAGTCTAAGCACCCCGGCCTCCATCCTTGTGACACACGGTACACCTCGCTTGCCACCTGCTCGACCCTAGAGCCCTGATAAAATGAAGTAATAATACATTTAAAATAGAGTGAGTGTCCTCTCTATAATTTCATTTCCAATGTAGATAAAGAAAGTGCTTCTCTTTGTTAGTATATGTATCAACTAGTCCCGTTGTTAATGTTTAAGTCTTTCTGCAAACTAGGGTTCTTAATTTAAGTTGATCTGCACAAAATAGAGATTGGAATGTCTCAAGGCCCCTCCTTGTACTACCATTGTACACTGATGTTCATCATTGGTAGAAGGTGTATCGGGGAGAATTGGGTCGATTTCCAGTATGGGGCCTACCGCATGAGGCGTCGCAGGGCCCATCTCGCCCTCGTAGCATGGCATACTATGATACTATTGCAATATTTTCCCATTAAGAAAATGAAGTTTCTTCTATTTATTAGTGTATGTTTCATCAACTAGTGCCACTATAATGTAATCATGCTTTTTCATTATCTGTGCAAACAGGGTTATTCAGCTGCATTTTGGTGGAACTGCACAAATGTATGGATGGAAACAGAATATATGTAGAGTGCGAGGTGCCAAGTGAAAATTACCGACACCAACCATGCTCCATCTAAGCATTGCCATCCACCACCAGTGGGATGGGTGGCGCTCTCTGTGGACGGATCTTTCTCGGTAGAAAATCCTTTAATCAAATACTAGTAGCTTATATTGGCACTTCTCTAGAGAGTACTCTTTTCTGAAATCCACATGGCCCTCACCGTCCTCGAAATCTCCCACTCGTTGTCAAACCAATTAAGGATCTGCTTCAACCTGGCTAACTTTGCCTGGTCGCCGCTGTTGATCTGCCCGATTTGCTGCTACATCCTCTCCATAGATGTCCTTATGAGAGGTGTGGTGCTAGCTTTGGAAGATGGGAGGAGAGACGGTGGTCTTGCAATGGAGAAGAGGGAGAGGTGAGACGGTGGTTTTGCAATGGAGAAGATGGAGAGGAGAGGGGGTGGTTTTGGAATGGAGATGATGGAGAGGAGAGGTGGTGGTATTGCAATGGAGAAGAGGGAGAGGAGTGTGCGGAAGTGATTTAGGATTGGATGACAGAGCTGGCGCGCTGTGACTGGATCAAAATCAAAATCAATTTACCCTTCAATTAAGAAAGTGACCCCACATTAACTAGTCTCCCTTCTATTCTGGGTCATATTTGACCATGATTTTCACGAATAAAATATATGTTATACGTTGCAAAAATAATATAATTTGAAAGTACATTTAGACATGAACCAAACAATACAATTTTTTATGATATGCATTCACATTTTGCTTGTCAAATACAGTACATGGTCAAACCTTCACCCAAAATACGCAAAACAAAAAAATACTTCCAAGACCAGTGCCGCTCCTCTCCTCTTAAACCACCGCCGCTCCTCTCTTGTTCCAATCCAAACCTAGTGTTGCTCCTCTCCTATTAAACCACCGCCGCTCCTCTCTTGTTCCAATCCAAAACTAGTGTTGCTCCTCTCCTCTTACATTTCAAAACCACCTCCACTCCTTTCCTGTTCCAATCCAAAACCAGCGCCGCTCCTCTCCTCTTCCATTTCAAAACCACCGCCGCTCCTCTCCCATTCTAATCCAAAACCAGTGTCTCTCCTCTCCTCTTCCATTCAAAAACCACCGCCGGCGAGTGAAGGTGCTATGGAGAAGTAGATCGATGGAGGAGTACAACCGATACGTGTGGCTCGCAAGCGGCGAACCTGTGAAGCTAGCTAGGATGTTGGAGATATAGTCTTGGTTTGACAACCCGGAGCAATTAGCGTCGAGAACGTGATAGCCAAATATCTGGAAAAGAGCGAAAAAGAGGCGATACACCCAAAGGGAGTCGCGCGGGAGTACATAGAGCTGCTCCTTTGGGCCATGGAGCAAATAGATTCACCGGATCCGTTCGTGAGGCTGCAGTGGTGGTTGTATTGATCCAAGATGGAGCATCCACCCGAGGTTGAAGCATCGAGCATCTACACGGTGTCGTTTGTAAGGGTGCCATGGCAGAGCAAGCCGGTGGAGACTTCGTCGACCGAACCCAACTGCAAGAGGAGAAGAACAGTTGGCCTGATGATGCTTCCCCGCCATCCTCTCGAGGAGCTTAGAGTTGTAAGTATTTGCAAGTTGTGAATTGTGTTTTGCATTTCAGATTTGAGAGTACTTTCATATATGGATGTCTTTTGAATTTCAGATTTGCAGTATTGAGCATATGAAGTATTTTATGAATTCTAGAGATCTATTTTTAGCACTTTAAGAAAATATAGTTTCATATAAAAGTGCAGACAATGTGATTATCAAAGAAGAAACTACAAGTTTCAGTTTCAGATAAGAAACTGCAAGTTCCGGAGGCAGAGCATTTATGTGAACATGCCCTTTTCAAACAAGGATAACATCATGTTGGAAGTTTATTCATGGTCGAAAATGGAACTACCAGCCAGTTAACATCATGCTGATCAACATTCATGCATAACACATCTTCATATGATGCACAGTCAAAAAGATATGCTATTTTCAAAATGCCCACACAATGTTGAGTGTGTTGGAGGTGGTGTGCATAGATGACAATGGGCACCTACATGTCAGAGGCAGAGGCAAAAATTTGTGGATACTTTCACTGCATCAAGTGGAATCGAACCCGGTGGAGTAGCGGTTGGCGAGTGGAACTTGGCCACTGGGCTACTCTAGTACTTTCGCTCAAAATTAGGCACAGCATCTATCACTACTATAGCACGTCTATGGCCCTACCAGGTCAATGGCCGTATGCAAGCAAGTGCCTCATTGAAAAAATACTTCCTCCTAATGCTATACTGACGTTGGGAACCACTGGTTTGTCAACGTAGTTACTAAAGGAGATAAATTTATAATGAAGCTAGTCATCGGGGAGCTGGCATATATCATTTATTATCAATGGGCCAACAAGTATCGGCTGGAATGTGGGCTGCCCAGCCTAGGCTTTCTTTTTTAACATGTGCATCCCACAACATGTCGATTTGTATTTGTTGAGGTATGTCATGTATCGACCGGTCTATAGCCCTCCCATCCTAGGTTTTATTTTTTTCTTAAATATCCACAGCCCAACTTATGTATTTTTTTAAGAAAACGTAGAGGTCTTCTCTATTTTTCTATATAAGAATAGGTACACCAGGTCCAACTTATGTTTCCCTTCTAACAATATTATATATATATTTATATTGTTTTATATGTTATTATATATTATTGTTATTATCATCATATATTTAACATATACTTACATATATAATAAAAAAATATCTCATGTATTATGAACTTATAAAAATGAATGTTTAACAATAAAATCCTACTTTTTTTTACTTAAGGTCAACGAAAATACAAGTGATTGTGTACAAAAGCTTGCTAAGATTTAAGGACCAATGTAAATAAAGCACTTATTATTTAAATATATTTATAACAAAATGCTTAGCCCCTATTTATTTTTGGATAATATTGATGCGTCCAACCCAACATTATAAATAGAACCAGCCTTGCAAAATCGTATATTTCGAGAAAGTGCAAATGCGCTGTAATTTTTAGGAAAAAATAAATGGGCCGCATGGACACTGCATTATTTATTCACCCAGGCCAGCAAATTATTGTATTTCTAGAAAGTGCAAATGGGTTGTAGTTTTTCTAGAAAAAACGAGGCCGCATGGATGCTACATTATTTGTTCACCCAGGCCACCAAATTCATGTATTTCTAGAAAGTGCAGATGGGATGTTGTTTTTTTAGAAAAAAAATAAATGGGCCGCATGGACGCTACATTATTTGTTCACCCAGCACAGTGAATGGACTGTAAATTCTAAAAAAATGGGTTGAATATGTGCAAAAAATTTGAAGGCTGAAATGTGGGCCAATAGGTCAAAGCCAACGCAAGGCGTTGTCAACTTAGTCAACAAATGATTCTGACATTGATAGCCGTATGATTTACATCCAACGGCCGACATTCATCTTCAATCTCTCGTCTTCTTCCTTCAGTGCCACCGGGACCACCTGCTCCCGCCTCCGGCTGCTAGTAGCTCTGCTTAGCATGCTTCGCTACGAAGCGCTACCCCACCTCCGGCCAAGCCATCCCTCCGCCCCTCCACACCTCATGTTATTCTCCACCGACTATAGAACCACGTCGCACCAGAACCAGTTAACCCTCGTACACCTCTCCGTCTGCGACTCCACTGCCATGTCTTTCCATCACCAGCTCATTGCCGTCCGGGCCCTCGCCGCCGTCCACCGCCTTGGTGCACTCAGCGCGGCGTGGTCAACAAATGAGTGTAATTGAAAAAGGACTATATGTGAAGAGCCTGATAGTGGGGACGCACCAGGTCCACGGACGCACGCATGCAACCGCCTGCTTATTATGCAAAAATAAAATTATTCCTCCTCCTGAAAGCTGGGACCCACCACGTATATCTTCGCAAGGAAGTGCCTCTTATGCGTGCCCCTAACAACAGGGACCCACCACCGACATCTTTGCACTAAAGGAAGTGCCTCCTTATTACGGGTAAAAAAATATGATTCCGCCCCTGACCACTGGGACCCGCCAGCTATATATTCGCATGCAAGGAAGTGCCTCCTTGTCCTCCCTGACAGCTGGGACCCACCCGGTCGAAGCATACGTGCCGTTGTTTGTGTACATACCGGCTGATTGGTCTGTCTGCAACGATGAACCGTGGCCGAGTAAGGAGCGGTAGCAGTTCGGGTAGCCAGCCAAAACCGTGCACACGTACGAACAGCCAGATGCCAAAAAATACGGCCACGTACATACATACGGGCGTGGTTTCGAATGCGTACTCACGCATATGTATGGCCAGGGCTCGTGTACATGGAGAGGCAACGGACAGCAGCAACGACTTCCTGTTCATCGGAAGCTAACCGGCTGGGCCAAAACAGAGAAACTGCGTCGTTTTCATCGAGAGGCAACGGAATGCGTTGTGTTCATCGGGAGGCAACGGAATACGTTGTGTTCATCGGGAGCCAACCGGTTGGACGATACAGCTGAAACGAGGTCTGGCGTACAACAGAACGGAGGAAATGGGCCTTCTGTTCAACCGCATACAGTCGAAACGGGGTCCCATTCATCGGAAAGGGTCTGGCGTACCGCAAAACGAAGGAAACAGACTCCTGTTCGAGTGCCTACGGTCGAAACGGGGTCCTGTTGATCGGGAGGGGTGTGGCTTACTGCAAAATGGAGGAAACAAACTTTTGGGAGTGCCGACGGTCGAAATGGGGTCCTATTCATCCACCGTCTACTACATTGCTCCAGCCTCCATGAGCTACTATTCATCCACCATCGACCTCCTCTAGCCTCCACGGGCTACTGTTCATCCAGCCTCCACCAGCTACTATTCATATAGCCTCCACGGGGTCCTGTTCATCCACCCCAACCGGCTGGGGTGTGGCGGCCTCCTCGGGGTCCTATTCATCCAGCGGCAACGGCCTACTACCACAGGGTCCTGTTCATCCAACACCCACTGGGAACTGTTCATCCATAGCCAACCAATCGGTTCGACTCACCACGTCTTGACTCGTTCTACGTACCGCGTGCATGGTAGCAACGGTCACTGTTCATCGAGAGGCAACTCAACACCGGTGGCTACATCTTGTACGGGGGGCTCGATCGGCTTCAGTAAGTAGCAGAAGTGATCGATCGCTTAGTTCAGTTAGCAGCAGCAATGAAGGAATCGCTCGGGTTCAGTCAGCAGCGAATGAATCGCTCGGGTTCAGTTAATAGCCAAGGGATCGATCGCTCGGGTTCAGTAACGTGCGATCGCTCGGGTTCAGTTAGCTAACGCCTCGCACACGCACGCGTACACAAGCGAAACGTGCAAACCACAGTGCATAGCTCGGCCTCGACCACCCACCGTAACTGGGAACTCCCTATATTTTCCTCGCCCTCGCTTCTACCATGATTTTTTCCGTCATGGACGGCCCAAAGAATGTCATGCAGCTGCGTCTCCGGCCCGCCCAGGACGAAAAGTCCATTTTCTGTCATGATTTTTTGTCATAAAAGTAGGACCCCACCACATCTATGATGATATGTGTTTTTGTCACAATTATCGTCATAAAAGTGTCATAAGCATGACATATTTTTTTTCGCTTGGCCCAAAATGTCACAGATGTGTCTTTTTTTGTAGTGCAAGGCTCGCCTCCAAGATCAATTCAATGAAGAAGCCAATTGTATTCAACCTCGACGATTAGTAGAGATGCACGTTTGCAAAGATTTCTTCCCCAACAAACGCAAGTCCAAGATCTTACCTCATGTGTTGGTCCATTCAAGGTGTCATAATACATCAAAGACAATGCCTACAAGATCGACATACCACTCGACAAGTACAATGTGAGCGACACATTCAACTACAGCGACTTGGCACCTTACCATGGTGATGAAGAACATGATCCGGGGGGAGTTAGGACATGGTGTGGAGCACCCTACGGTCATCCCCATGGATACACCACCATCGCTCGAAGCGCCAAGTGGACCAATGACTAGAACCCGTGCAAGAGCCATCGAAACCAAGGTTACCGCCCTCCTTTTTGATCTCCCTGTGCATACCTATGAGCCATCTCTACTACCTTAAGCAGAGACCCTTTGCATGCTTAGGTACCAAGGAAACAATGATGGAGAAGCCAAGGGCTAAGGCCAAGCTTGGATGGAAGTGAAGTGAGGAAGATAATGGAAGAAGTGTCAGCACTTGCACTTACCCGGACGTCCGGACTCCTGGCCAGATGATCCGGGTAAAGCCGAACGAGATGGTTTTCTGGACAAGTGTCCGGGCTGGGCAACTGGGCCTCGGTTGAACGATTCAGACAGCAACCTGGATGATCCGGGCATCAGCTTGACATCCGGCTACCGTCTCGAGCATCTGTATAGGGCTAAAGAAGTACACCCGAAGACTTCCCAGGAAGCCGTACCATCCGGGTAACTACCCCGATCATCCGGCCAATGCTCAGACAATCTGGGAGCTACCAGATTGGCCAACCATGCCTGCGTGCAATTCATCCCAAGTGGCCATCTATCCCTTCATCCCAAATGTACTACCATTAATTAGATGACCCCCACCTCATTTCTTGGGTTAGCAAAGTATATTGAACTAAATAGAGAAAGCTTTCCTCCTTGTACCTCCTCCTAAAGGATGAGGCCCTTCCAAGGAAGAATAATATCTCAAGATTACCAAGGCGTCCTAAGGGAGAAGGATCCCCATCATAGGGTCAATAATACCTCCTATGGGAGGAGAATCTCTTGAGACCATCAAGCCCCATCTCCATACGATTTGGGAAGAACAACCCTTGCTTCTCTTTTCCCTTGTTCACCTTATATTCTTGTGGACCTCATGTGTTTGCATATCTAGTGGACGTGTGATTTGGACTTCCGTCTGAGTGTCCCCTCTTGTGATTTGTGTGTTCCTCTTGATTTCCCCTCCAAGTTGTGAAAGACCAGGCCACCTAGGTTCCTACGCTACATCACTGCTTGCATACCATCATTCCAAATAAGCACAAAGGTATTTCTGTCTTTGATGAAATACAATTGACCATACCGGAACTTTTTAGTGATATTGATATGGACATCATCATAATGAGAGGTTGGAGCGCATGGACAGAAAGGAGAGATAGATCTTCAGAAATGCTACTCAGAATATCAGTTGCATGTATCGCCTCAAAGAAGATGTGAAGTTATCTCGTCTTAGAGCATCTCCAATAGCTTGTCTATATGGATGTCTATACTCGTTTTCTACGACGTGAGCCCAAAACAGGCGTCCAACAGCTTGTCTATATGGTCGTCCAAATATACACATCCTCTAAATCGACCTCAACAATGTCCATGCCTAGACAATGTGAAGGCGTTGTCTAAACTCAGCTGCAGTCATAATTTCTTCCTCTCCCCAGCGACGGCCCACCTGTCATGGTCCCTGTATATAGACGTTCTGATACAAAACTGAACGTGTATATGAGGAAATCTTTTTAGACCATTGTCTATATGAATATATAGACATCCAAATATACACATGCTATTGAAGATGCTCTTAGATTGAAACATCCCAAGGCAATTCATATTCACACTTGGACTTCAACTAACTTAAATCAGCTTTGATTATTACCACGGTGCGTTGGCCAAGAGAGGAGACTGGATAATTGTATTTTTTACTCCTTTTTACTTTTATATTTATTTTTTATTTGTAAATATTTCTTATTTTGTCTACAGTACAGGGCATAAAAAATAAACATTTAGCAAACACAAAAACAAACATGGTTCTTATAATCCAAGTATCCCTAGCGGAAGGCAGACACACGAACCCCAGAAAAAAAGATCAACAGAGCAAAATCACCTCATCCACATGCGGAGGAGGAGCCTCTCGCCAGTCGCGCCACCTCACAATGTCCCCTAAACCTCTTCCGAGTTATCCTATGGCAGAGACAGACAAATCCTATCCTCTTCCCTCACACACTACACCATTCACATCTTTTTCCCTCTCCTCTCTGGCGTACTGGCACAGGAACCTGCTTCTTTTTTCTCTTTGTTTCTCCCTCCGTCTCCGTGACCAGCAATGGCCTTGGAGACATGCCTCAGAGGCTGGGCCCTGCCTAAACCTCTTCCGAGTTATCCTATGGCAGAGACAGACAAATCCTATCCTCTTCCCTCACACACTACACCATTCACATCTTTTTCCCTCTCCTCTCTGGCGTACTGGCACAGGAACCTGCTTCTTTTTTCTCTTTGTTTCTCCCTCCGTCTCCGTGACCAGCAATGGCCTTGGAGACATGCCTCAGAGGCTGGGCCCTGCACGCGCCCCAGGCTGGCATCAGGGAACGGCTTAGCAGTGGAAGCTACGCGCCATCCCGGCCAAGGACCGCCGCCCCCGCCGACGGCTCGCCGTCCCCATACAAGCCCG
>NW_024117971.1:0-95404 GCF_003073215.2 Triticum urartu | reverse complement strand
ACACGTTAACAAAAATTTGATCGCAAGCCTAGAGCCACCAGGCGTTTTTACCCCCCAGCCTACCAAATTAATACCACGCGTCATGTACGCAGTACATCACGGGTCTTTTTCACCCAAGTGGCTGATTCTCACGGCAAAAAGTTTGCCTGGAATAGATGTTTGGTTATTATAAATTGCACACAACACACATGCTGTTTATGGTTGCAGCGCGTGCACATTTTGGGCATAACCAAGAAATGGTAAGCGTAAAATTGCCTCCAAAATACATTCGGACAAGTTATAAACTTATAATGTGGGAGACCATGCTAAGAGGGCTCCTTGGTTCAAAGGATTTTCATAGGACTTTTGAAGAATTAGAATCCTTAGAAAAATTTCCTAAGTTAGATTGTTTGATTCATACTTCCTTTGTCTCAAAATAAGTGTCTCAACTTTGTACTAACTTTAATACAAAGTTATACTGACGTTAAGACACTTATTTTGGGACGAAGAGAGTATGATTGAATCTTATAGGAATTTTTTCGATGGAATTTTTTGTACTACTTCCCATAGAATAGCATCCATTCTCATTTGTTTTTCTTATGATGCAATCAAACAACACAAAAACCTGTAGGATTGAGATGAGTATGACATTTTAATCCTATGTTTTTTTAGAATTAATCCTATGTTTTTTCTTATGCCCGGGTTTTAGAATCCTGCGAATCAAACACATATACAAAACACGAATTTACTTGTTAGCCAATAACTCGATATAGTACACCATTGTAGTTTTATATGAGTTTATATTTTATATTTATAGTATGAGGAGAACCCATAACATCAAATGAGGTTTGAGATTTGCGGGAGCCTCAATGCGTCTATGCTTGATTTTACTTCACAGAATGTGCATATGTTACCCTAGTGAATAAATATGGCACATCCGGTGTGAGCTGTGAATCGAGTCCATATGCTTCTTTTCCGCGGCGAAATTTATGTGGTTAGGAACAAACAAACTCGCTCCTATGAATAGGTTGTGCCTATGCTCGATTCTGCTTCGTTGGGTTCAAATAGAAATTGATCTTTGACACATTGTCATTTGAGCAGGAGGCAGAGTACATGGAATTAACATGGAGAGCGAAGATGGTTGGCCCAACCTTGCCATCATTCTACCTCGACGATGATCGCCTACCATCGAATAAATCATATGGTTTTAACTTTTTCAACGGTGATGCACTGTGCATGGATTGGCTAGAGAAGCAAAGCAATTCATCCGTTGTGCTGGTGTCCTATGGGACCGTCTCTAATTATGATGCAACCCAGCTAGAGGAGCTTGGCAATGGACTGTACAATTCTGGCAAACCTTTTCTTTGGGTTGTAAGGTCCAACGAGGAACACAAGTTATCCAAAGAACTCAGGGAAAAATGTGAGAAGATTGGATTAATTGTCTCATGGTGTCCCCAACTTGAGGTTCTTGCACATAGGGCTATTGGTATGATATCACACAACATATTTCTTTTCATTCTTTGTTGCACAAAGTTATTACAAGATATGACAAAACGATGGTGATAATTATATTTTAGTTTTTAATTCCTGACATACATGCAGGTTGCTTTGTTACCCATTGTGGATGGAACTCGACACTAGAGGCACTTGCTAATGGTGTACCTCTTGTGGGTATTCCGCATTGGGCAGACCAACCCACCATTGCAAAGTATATGGAGAGTGCATGGAGCATGGGTGTGCGTGTACGGAAGGACAATAATGGATATCTAAAGATGGAGGAGGTTGAGAGGTGCATTAGAGAGATGATGGATGTGGAGAGAAATGATAAGTACAAAAGAAATGCTGTGAAGTGGATGCAAAAGGTCAAGGAGGCAATGCGGGAAGGAGGAAGTTCAGACAAGAATATCGCTGAATTCGCTACCAAATATTCATCAATATAAAGTTTGAACAATGTTGTACTTTAATATAAGCAAGTAGACAGTGATTTTGGCCTTATAAAAGTTTAGAGTGACTGACATTTTTCATATGTAATTGTAGTGATATCTTCTTCAAATTTAAAAGTATGTTGGACTTTATACGACGCGCGGTTTTTTAACATGTTATATGTGATTCTGGTCTGGAAAGTGCACTGCATTATTTGTAGATAGCCCTCTCCCCCAATTATTACTTGGCATTTATCAAAGTAGGAGGTGAGGGTTCCTAAAGAAAATACTCTCTCATGTGTCATGCATGACAATAAATGGTACCGTCTATAATACTATGCATGATGTATATAGTATCATACACTAGTATCATATACATGATACTAGTATATGATACTCTTCACTATGGCCAGCCTAACACAATAAGGCTGGTCGTAATGGTAGTATCATAACTAGTATCATGCATGCCAACTAGGCAATTTTGATGAGGTGTCATAGTATTAAATGAAGAAAGAGAGGGTGGAGTATCATATCATGATACCGTATTATAATAAATGCTATGCTACTTTGTGTCATGCATGGCAATAAATAAAGTACTACATGATACTAATATGTGATACTATGCATTAGGGAGGTAGTATCATACACTAGTATCATATGCATGATACTAGTATATGATATTCCCCATTACAACCAGCCTGATGGATCTAAAATAAAAAATAAATATAAACATAGTTATGCAATAAATAGTGCTTCGAAATAAGTGTGCAACATGTCAAAACGGCGGACAAGACTTGCCTGCTCCCCCGGCGTGCACCCATCCGTACTCCCGCATACGTGGCATGATTTGATTGGAATAAAATAAGACCCGGCCCCACCCTCTTAAAATCAGGGAGGAGATGATTAGATTAGAAAAAAAAGACAGCCGTAAGATGAAGTGGGTGCACGGATGGGAGCATGAGGAAGGAACAAGCAAGCCGGATCCCAAAATGGCACCCTTGTCGACGACAACCGAGGAATGAAAGGATACCTTGTCTAACCTGCCACCTCACACTAAGCCCATATAAGGCGCGAACTAGCCGAGACCAGCACATTAGTAATTTCGTCGAGTTTAGAAAAAGGTACATGTCATTCTTTTTAAGAGAATTAAATGGAAAAAATATATAAAAAACTAAACATCTTTTTTTAGAAAAGAAAGATGACCCCCGTCTCTGCATCTAACAGATGCATACAATCATTTTATTAATTACTCTTAAGGACTTTACAAAGTAGTACAACAATATGTCTGAATCCGTTATCTTATAAACATTTGTCGTTACTTTAATCCATATGATGAAAAGGTGCAAACTGGGCCAAATATTCAGACCTCTCACATAAGCCTAACATCTAAAGCTGGAGGCCCCGACCGAGCCATATACCGGGTCCGGGGCACAAACTGGTCCGACGCACTCACATGTGTCGTCGCCGCCATCTTTCACTAGTCCATCTTAAAAGCAAATTGAGGTTCCAACCTTGACAGGTCCCTTTGTCATCGACGCCATCATGACAAATTTCACCTACGCGAGTCCATCTCCAAGCAATGGACGCAGATCCATGCTAGGATAGTCCCCGTCGTCGCCCACCACCCGTAAGCGTCACTCAACACCAAAGTTTCCAAAGCGGCGCCTTCAAGAAGGGGATGGCGCCGTGAGCGCTGTCACCGTCCAACAAAGTTAGGGCTTCCGTGTTAGAATAAATCCGAGGCATACCGTCGATCATCCGAGGACCAAGCAATCACACAAGCACGACACCGAGATTTGTTAACGAGGTTCACCGATATGGCTACATCCCCGGCGCCTGACTACGGGCGCTCTTCCCCGTGACACCGTCACAATAGCGCACCCTGGCCACCCGGGCGTCGGCACACGTCGCCTGCTCCCCCCTTGCGCGCCTGTGCTATTATGTTGCCATAGGTTACATCGTGTGTCTAGCCCCGCTATATATGAGAGGCCTAGGATACAAGTGTCCTACTAGGACACGACTCCACATCCTATCTAAACACAATACTACTACAAGTCCAACTGTAACCTACCTTGTACACTATATTCGACACAACTCTAACAAACTCCACCTTGACGAATATTTTTCACTACCTTGAATTCTTCAATGCGTCAAACTTCCATGTACATTGGACTTGAGCTTATCCCATGAGTACCGCTGCTACTTCAAAGACTCCATATGATTCCACCCGCAACTTGTAGTCCCTTCTTTTCATGACCACAGTCAACACTCGAGCAAAATCAAGTTCCTTGTTACTCTAGTTTGTGCTCCCAACTTTCAGAGTATCCGTCAACGCCATCACACACCGATCACTAATCTGCGTGAAAGTGAACAACTTACATATTGGGTGTCACACATAAGAGTTACCTGAACTCAACATCACCGCTCCTTTCTTGACAGCCTGTCTGAAACTTGAAGAAATTTCACCATTGCTTGTAGTCATCCCGAGTCAAATTGGCAGTTGTCTCACCACATGTATGACCACCAGAGCCATGGTCCGTCTCCATGCACCATGCATACCGCACGCCTCGCCGCTATTATCGCGTCGAGCCTTCGCTGTCCCGGTCGAGTCTCAAGGGTTGCGAACCCACACCACTCAACCCTCACTGCAGAGTACCACCGATCATCGCCGACCGATGACGAATTTCACACTTCCATCAGACCACTGGGCTCCAGTCCGAACTGCATGTCACTCACTTTTTTCCCCTTGCTGAATAGGCTTCGACTCTGTGTGCACTTACGTCGTAGCCCCTCAATTAGCACCGAGTGAAGTCCTCCAGACTCCAGCTCCACCTTCAACATGACTCCATGATAGATGATCAATCCACCCCCGCGCCTCGTCGACTTCAAGCTCTCATGTGCACCGTCTTGAATCAACCCCGCGCCATAGTCTTGTGGAAGCCACACAAGTCCTCAGACCTGCGCCACGTGTTTCCACGCCCCAGAAGTCGGTCACCATCAGCATCACGCTCCTATGTCGCTGTCGCCAATCTCACCATCGTCTTCTGTACCAACCGACTCACGTCGATCCGTCAGACTATCTAGTCCAACCAAGCCGAACTTCTCCGATTGCATGACACGCTCGGGGCTCCCAAATCGTCCACCACGAATTTCCATCCATCACATGATAATTTCATCTTAGCTGACATGACTTCCCGCAACACCCTCAAGCATCCATGTTGTGCCCCTTGATTCCACCACCGGAAACTAAACGCCTATACATTAGTTCATGCATCCCTTCACACACGAATGACTTTATTCCAGTTATCTGTGCATTCCCCCGAGGCACTTGCTCCAATCATCCTTGCATTGGCAGGATGCTCCCGCTTTGCATCCACCCCACCCCACGCGCCACGCCACGCCACAGCGCACAGCACTGTTGTTGCTTTGGATGCGCTAGCCCAGATTGGCTGTGCTGTGCGTCTCCGAGGGACCCCATGCCCACCCGAGTCCCAACCACCATGACAGTTGACAGGCACGGGTCTCGCCTCTCCCTCGGCCCCGGGGAAGAAATCTTTCGATCAAGTCCAGAACGGCAGCTGAAACCACACCATTGAAATTTTCTCAATTGTACGATGCTACAACAGTTCAGTTCTGGAAAGTTAATCGTTCAGAATTGACTAGCCAACGTTCCTTCCTTCCAGTTCCAGGTGAACTGGAGCAGCACCCAACTCTGACCGTCCGACGGCAGCAGGCCAGCAGCCGGGGTTGATGGATTCCGCTCCCCAAAACCGCCACGTTTACTCCAAATCCAAACTTAAAACAACTTTTAACCATCCACTGCTACTACTACATACGAGTACTCCAC
The DNA here is from genome assembly GCF_003073215.2 of Triticum urartu. Lineage (NCBI taxonomy): Eukaryota > Viridiplantae > Streptophyta > Magnoliopsida > Poales > Poaceae > Triticum > Triticum urartu. The sequence goes on along the minus strand of NW_024117971.1, from coordinate 89,656 downwards.
TGGGATCGTGCTGTCCGCAGTTGCCGGCGGCGCTCCGTCCGCGAAGTGCAATGCTTCTTCCTCGTGACAGCAATGGCGACGCCGCCGCCGCGCGCGCCCCGTTACTCGCCAGCTACCGCGTCCCACAACCCGACCCCCTCCTAGACAAGCCTCGTCGGTCAGAATGGCTCGGTTTCTGGCGCGGCGGCCCGGCGTCGGAGGTGGATTGGGGCTCCGTGCGCGCGACGTGCAGGGAGTGGGTCAAGCACCCCATGAACATCGCGCTGCTGCTCTGGCTCCTCTGCGTGGGCGCCTCCGGCGGCATGCTCGCGCTCCTCCTCCTCGGGCTCCTCGACCGGGCGTTCCCGGCGCCGGCGGCGAGGGCGCACTGGGTCGAGGTCAACAACCAGGTGCTCAACGCGCTCTTCACGCTCATGAGCCTCTACCAGCACCCGGCACTTTTCCACCACGCCTTCCTGCTCTGCCGCTGGCGCCTGCCCGGCGACGCCGCCGAGCTCCGCGCCGCCTACTGCGGCAAGCAGGGCGGTGGCCCACCGCGCCGCGGCGAGCGCGCGCACATGGCCGTCGTCGTCGCGCTGCTCCACCTCACCGTCGTCTGCCAGTACGCGCTGTGCTGGCTCTACTGGGGCTTCACCGAGAGGTCCCGCCCCGAGCTCGCGGAGGACGGCTTCTTCGCGCTCGGCGTCGGTGCGCCGGTCGCCGCCGTCGTGTACACCGTGTGCAGCCCGCTGGGAAAAGACCCGTGCGGCGACCTCGCCGCGTGCTCCGACGCCGCCTCGCTGAGGCAGCAATGCCCCACCAAGGCGGCGCACGCCGTGGCGGTGGTCGAGCCGGAGTGGGCGGGCGGCATGTTCGACTGCGGCGGGGGCGCGGCGGCGGGGTGCTGCCTCTCCCTCTCCTGCACCTTCTGCGTTTTCGGGTGGAACGCGGAGAGGCTCGGCTTCGGCAACGCGTGCGTGCACGCCACCACGTTCGCGCTCCTATGCTTCGCGCCGCTGTGGGTGTTGGGCGTCACGGCGCTCCACGTCCACGACGTGGCCGTCGGCGACGTACTCGGTAGCGCCGGCGTGCTGCTCTGCGCCGGCGGCCTCCTCTATGGCGGGTACTGGAGGATCCAGATGAGGAGAAAGTTCCGGCTCCCGGGGAGCGCCGCCTGCTGCGGCTCCAAGTCGGCCACGGACTACGCACGGTGGCTGTTCTGCTGGCCGTGCGCGCTGGCGCAGGAGGTGCGCACGGCGAGCCGCTACCACATCGAAGACGAGAGCTTCTTCCACAGGAAGGCCGTCGCCGCCGCCACGAACGACGAGCCAGTGCTCACCGCGCCGCACAGGATTGCGATTGCGGCGTCGGATCACGAGGGGTCATCAAAATCAGACGGGCACTTGGTGGTGGTTGTTCATGACGAAATGGTTCCACCGGCTGTGGTTCAGGTTGCGGTGGCGGGGGACGATGGCACATGCGAGCAATGCAATGTCGTTCGTGTTGAGAAGAAGATGGAGGCGATCGACGTGGTAGAGGAGGATGGATCGTCTTTGTTGGCTTCCAATGGAGAAATGGTGGACCATGGATTGTCTGGTGGAAGGTGGAGGGTGGAGAAGGTGAGGAGGATGATCAATGTGGTCACCATGGTGTCCTTGCTCGTCCTTTTGTACACAAGGGGATTTATTCTTTAGGGGGGCATTGAATTTAAAGATGATTTTTTGCGGAAAAAAGAATTTAAAGATTATTATGTAAATAGTTTTAGGATTTTACTGTTTGCATAGAGCAACAAGATTCACAATCAACTGTACATAACTCTGTAATTCGCGACGGCAGTTGCAGTTTGCAAAGTATAGCATGTATTCCCTCCGTTCTGAATTACTTGTCACAAGTATGAATGTATCTAGATGTATTTTAGTTCTAGATACATCCGTTTCTGTGACGAGTAATTTGAAACGAAGGGAATATCAGATTACAAAGTATAACCTTTGATTTTTTTTTGCAGGGCTGTGATTTTTTTTTATCGTAGGTATACATACACCAACAAGAAAACCTTAGTCTACTCCCTCACGGATCTACGCAGCCCTGCCACTCCCACACCGGCTTGTTTCCAAGCCTTGATCTCCTCTAGAATTTGTTGCGCTTGGAGTTCTGATATGTTCCACGAGATTGAACACCCTCGCGTTCCTTTGTTTCCACATATGCCAGGCGGTGGCGAACACCATTGAGTCGAAACCCCATTTGTCCGGCTGTCCAAAACTGTCCCGTGTCCGAGCTCACCATTCTATGAAAGAATCATTCACCTCCAGAATGACCACGTTCACCTGCAGCGTGTTGAAACAATCATCCTACAAACATGTGTAGCACGCCGAGGGTGCTGAAGGAAATATGTGCTAGAAGCAATAATAAAGTTGTTATTTTATATTTTCTTATATCATGATAAATATTTATTATTCATGCTAGAATTGTATTAACCGGAAATTTGATACATGTGTGGATACATAGACAAAACACCGTGTCCCTAGTAAGCCTCTACTAGACTAGCTCGTTAATCAAAGATGGTTAAGTTTCCTAACCATAGACATGTGTTGTCATTTGATAAACGGGATCACATCATTAGGAGAATGATGTGATGGACAAGACCCATCCGTTAGCTTAGCATATTGATCGTTCAGTTTTATTGCTATTGCTTTCTTCATGTCAAATACATATTCGTTCGACTATGAGATTATGCAACTCCCGGATACCGGAGGAATGCCTTGTGTGCTATCAAACATTACAACGTAACTGGGTGATTATAAAGATGCACTACAGGTATCTCCGAAGGTGTTTGTTGGGTTAGCATAGATCAAGATTAGGATTTGTCACTCTGAGTATCGGAGAGGTATCTCTGGGCCCTCTCGGTAATGCGCATTATAAGAAGCCTTGCAAACAAAGTGACTAATGAGTTAGTTACAAGATGATGTATTACAGAACGGGTAAAGAGACTTGCCGGTAACGAGGTTGAACTAGGTATATGGATACCGACGATCGAATCTTGGGCAAGTAACATACCAATGGACAAAGAGAATTACGTATGTTGTCATAACGGTTCAACCGATAAAGATCTTCGTAGAATATGTAGGAGTTGATACGTCTCCAACGTATCTATAATGTTTGATTGTTCCATGCTATTATATTATCTATCTTGGATGTTCCATATGCATTTATATACTATTTTATATGATTTTTGGGACTAAACTATTCACCTAGAGCCAGTACCCGTTTCTGTATTTTCCTTATTTTTGAGTTTCGCAGAAAAGGAATATCAAATGGAGTCCAATTGACCTGAAACTTTACGATGATTTTTTATGGACCAAAAAAAGCCCACGGAGTACCGGAGATGCACCACAGGAGTCCCGAGGGCACTACAAGGGTGGGCAGCGCCCCCCCCTAGGGCGCCCCTGACCTTGTGGGCCCCTGATGGACTCCCCTGACTTGTTCTCGACGCCAACACCTTTTATATATCCCCAAACCTCCAGAACAGAACCTAGATCGGGAGTTCCGCCGCCGCAAGCCTCTGTAGCCACAAAAAACCAATTGAGACCTTGTTCCGGCACCCTGTCGGAGGGGGAAATCATCACCGGTGGCCATCTTCATCATCCCGACGCTCTCCACAATGAGGAGGGAATAGTTCACCCTCGGGGCTGAGGGTATGTACCAGTAACTATGTGTTTGATCTCTCTCTCTCTCTCGTGTTCTTGATTTGGCACGATCTTGATGTACCGCGAGCTTTGCTATTATAGTTGGATCTTATGATGTTTTTCCCCCTCTACCTTCTTGTAATGGATTGAGTTTTTCCTTTGAAGTTATCTTATTGGATTGAGTCTTTAAGGATTTGAGAACACTTGATGTATGTCTTGCATGTGCTTATCTATGGTGACAATGGGATATTCACGTGATCTACTTGATGTATGTTTTGGTGATCAATTTGCGGGTTCTGTGATCTTGTGAATTTATGCATAGGGGTTGGCACACGTTTTCGTCTTGACTCTCCGGTAGAAACTTTGGGGCACTCTTTGAAGTTCTTTGTGTTGGTTTGAATAGATGAATCTGAGATTGTGTGATGCATATCGTATAATCAAACCCGCGGATACTTGTGGTGACATTGGAGTATCTAGGTGACATCAGGGTTTTGGTTGATGTATGTCTTAAGGTGTTATTTTAGTATGAACTCTAGGGCTATTTGTGACACTTATAGGAATAACCCAATAGATCGATCAGAAAGAATAACTTTGAGGCGGTTTCGTACCCTACAGTAATCTCTTCGTTTATTCTCCACTATTAGTGACTTTGGAGTGACTCTTTGTTGCACGTCTGATACGTCTCCGTCGTATCTACTTTTCCAAACACTTTTGCCCTTATTTTGGACTCTAACTTGCATGATTTGAATGGAACTAACCCGGACTGACGCTGTTTTCAGCAGAATTACCATGGTGTTATTTATGTGCAGAAACAAACGTTCTCGGAATGACCTGAAACTTCACGGAGCAACTTTTTGGAAAATATAAAAAATACCTGCAAAATATGAAGGCCAGGGGGCCCACCACCTGTCCATGAGGGTGGGGGCGCGCCTGCCCCCCTAGGGTGCGCCCCCTACCTCGTGGCCCCCCTGGAGCTCCTCCGACTCCAACTCCAACTCTATATATTGTGTTTCGGTCAGATCCGCCACCAAGCCCTAAAACCTCTCGGGAGGGCTGATCTGGAGTCCGTTCGGGGCTCCAGAGAGGGGAATCCGTCGCCATCGTCATCATCAACCATCCTCCATCACCAATTTCATGATGCTCACCGCCGTGCGTGAGTAATTCCATCGTAGGCTTGCTGGACGACGATGGGTTGGATGCGATCTATCATGTAATCGAGTTAGTTTTGTTAGGGTTTGATCCCTAGTATCCACTATGTTCTGAGATTGATGTTGCTATGATTTTTCTATGCTTAATGCTTGTCACTAGGGTCCGAGTGCCATGATTTCAGATGTGAACCTATTATGTTTTCATCAATATATGAGAGTTCTAGATCCTATCTTGCAAGTCTATAGTCACCTATATGTGTTATGATCCGTTAACCCCGAAGTGACAATAATCAGGATACTTATCGGTGATGACCGTAGTTTGAGGAGTTCATGTATTCACTATGTGTTAATGCTTTGTTCCGGTACTCTATTAAAAGGAGGCCTTAATATCCCTTAGTTTCCGTAAGGACCCCGCTGCCACGGGAGGGTAGGACAAAAGCTGTCATGCAAGTTCTTTTCCATAAGCACGCATGACTATATTCGGAATATATGCCTACATTACATTGATGAACTGGAGCTAGTTCTGTGTCACCCTAGGTTATGACTGTTACATGATGAACCGCATCCGGCATAATTCTCTATCACCGATCCATTTCCTATGAGCTTTCCATATATTGTTCTTTGCTTATTTACTTTTCCGTTGCTGTTGCTATCATCACTACAAAATACCAAAAACATTACTTTTACTACTGTTACCTTTTGCTACCGTTACCACTACTATCATATTACTTTGCTACTAAATACTTTGCTGCAGATACTAAGTTTCCAGGTGTGGTTGAATTGACAAATCAGCTGCTAATACTTGAGAATATTCTTTGGCTCCCCTTGTGTCGAATTAATAAATTTGGGTTGAATACTTTACCCTCGAAAACTGTTGCGATCCCCTATACTTGTGGGTTATCAACGTCAATGGATTGTTATATGATCTAATTATGCTATCATTGTTGAGAGAACTTGCACTAGTGAAAGTATGAGCCTTAGGCCTTGTTTCGAAGCATTGCAATATCGTTTTCGCTCACTTTTATCACTTGCTACCTTGCTGTTTTTATGTTTGCAGATTATAGAAACCTATATCTACTATCCATATTGCACTTGTATTACCATCTCTTCGCCGAACTAGTGCACCTATACAATTTACCATTGTATTGGGTGTGTTGGGGACACAAGATACTCTTTGTTATCTGGTTGCATGTTCTTTTGAGAGAGACCATATTCATCCTATGCCTCCCACGGATTGATAAACCTTAGGTCATCCACTTGAGGGAAATTTGCTATTGTCCTACGAAACTCTGCGTTTGGAGGCCCAACACGAGTCTACAAGAAGAAGGTTGTGTAGTAGACATCAGGAGGTAATATGGGCATCCAGGTTTCGCTATTGGTTATTGACCAGAGAGGTGCCTCGGTCATGTTTACATAGTTCTCAAACCCGCAGGGTTTGCACGCTTAACGTTCGACGACGATTTAGTATTATATGAGTTATGTGATTTGGTGACTGAATGTTGTTCGGAGTCCCGGATGAGATCACGAACATGAAAAGGAGTATCTAAATGGTCGAGAGGTAAAGATTGATATATAGGTGATAGTATTTGGACACCGAAAGTGTTCCAAATAGTATCGGGTATTTATTGGAGTACCGGGGGGCTTACCGGAACCCCCGCGGGGAATAATGGGCCATATGGGCCATGAGAGGGAGGCACACCAGCCCACAGGGGGTGGCGCCCCCCCTATCGCATGAGGCCGATTGGGAGAAGGAAGAGGGGGTTCGACCCCCCTTTCCTTCCTCCCTTCCCTCTTCCCTTTTCCTCTCCGGTAAAATAAGGAAGGGGGCGCCACTTGGGAAACCACAAGTAGGATCCGAATCCTACTTGGGGCGCCCTGATACGTCTCCAACGTATCTGTAATTTTTGATTGTTTCATGCTATTATATTATCATTCTTGGATGTTTTACAATCATTTTATTTTCATTTTATATCAGTGCCATGATTTCAGATGTGAACCTTATTATGTTTTCATCAATATATGAGAGTTCTAGATCCTATCTTGCAAGTCTATAGTCACCTATATGTGTTATGATCCGTTAACCCCGAAGTGACAATAATCAGGATACTTATCGGTGATGACCGTAGTTTGAGGAGTTCATGTATTCACTATGTGTTAATGCTTTGTTCCGGTACTCTATTAAAAGGAGGCCTTAATATCCCTTAGTTTCCGTAAGGACCCCGCTGCCACGGGAGGGTAGGACAAAAGCTGTCATGCAAGTTCTTTTCCATAAGCACGCATGACTATATTCGGAATATATGCCTACATTACATTGATGAACTGGAGCTAGTTCTGTGTCACCCTAGGTTATGACTGTTACATGATGAACCGCATCCGGCATAATTCTCTATCACCGATCCATTTCCTATGAGCTTTCCATATATTGTTCTTTGCTTATTTACTTTTCCGTTGCTGTTGCTATCATCACTACAAAATACCAAAAACATTACTTTTACTACTGTTACCTTTTGCTACCGTTACCACTACTATCATATTACTTTGCTACTAAATACTTTGCTGCGGATACTAAGTTTCCAGTTGTGGTTGAATTGACAACTTAGCTGCTAATACTTGAGAATATTCTTTGGCTCCCCTTGTGTTGAATCAATAAATTTGGGTTGAATACTTTACCCTCGAAAACTGTTGCGATCCCCTATACTTGTGGGTTATCAACTATTTTCTGGCGCCGTTGCCGGGGAGCATAACTCTATTCTTTGAGTCACTTGGGATATATATCTTCTTATCATTATGAAGAACTTGAAAGATCCAAGAACCAAGATTTATCCCTCAACTACGAGGGGAGGTAAGGAACTGCCATCTAGCTCCGCACTTGATTCACCTTCTGTTTTGAGTAAGCTTGCGACACCTAAACCTACTTCTGCTATTCGTTCTGATATGTCGCATGTTATTGATGATGCCACTTCTGCTATACATGATACTTATGATGAAACTACTTCTATGCTTGATACTACTGTGCCACTTGGTGAATTTCTTGATGAACAACTTGCTAGGGCTAGAGAGATTGAAAATATTGAATCTGATAATACTGATGAAATTGATGATGAAGACTTGCCTGTTATTCCTGAGGGTTATGTTTTTGATAAAGAAGCTTCTTTAGCTATTTTAGCTTGCAAAGATAGATACGAACTCAAGAGGTTATTAGCTAAATGGAATAAGCAATCTAAATATGCTAGAATGAAACCTGACCCTGCTTTTGCTACTTCACCTATCTGTGTTACTGATAAGGATTATGAATTCTCTGTTGATCCTGATATAATTACTTTGGTTGAATCTGATACTTTCCATGGCTATGAATCTGAAACTGTTGTGGCACATCCTACTAAATTAAATGATATAGCCACCCTGTTCACTACTGATGAGAGAACTCTCTACTTTTATATCCTTAAAATATTTCCGTTCTCATTAAAGGGTGATGCTAAGATATGGTTTAATTCTCTTGATCCTGGTTGTGTGCGTAGTCCCCAAGATATGATTTATTACTTCTCTGCTAAATATTTCTCTGCTCATAAGAAACAAGCTGCCTTAAGGGATATATATAATTTTGTGCAAATTGAAGAAAAGAGTGATACGTCTCCAACATATCTATAATTTTTGATTGCTTCATGCTATATTATCTATTGTTTTGGACATTATTGGGCTTTATTATCCACTTTTATATTATTTTGGGACTAACCTATTAACCGGAGGCCCAGCCCAGAATTGCTGTTTTTTTGCCTGTTTTAGGGTTCGAAGAAAAGGAATATCAAATGGAGTCCAAACGGAATGAAACCTTCGGGAACGTGATTTTCTCAACGAACAAGACACGGGAGACTTGAACCCTACGTCAAGAAAGAAAAGAGGAGGCCACGAGGTAGGGGGGCGCGCCTACCCCCCCAGGCGCGCCCTCCACCCTCGTGGCCCCCCCTATTGCTCCACCGACGTACTCCTTCCTCGTATATATACCTACGTACCCCCAAACGATCAGATACGGAGCCAAAACCCTAATTCCACCGCTGTAACTTTCTGTATCCACGAGATCCCATCTTGGGGCCTGTTCCGGAGCTCCGCCGGAGGGGGCATTGATCACGGAGGGCTTCTACATCAACACCATAGCCCCTCCGATGAAGTGTGAGTAGTTTACCTCAGACCTACGGGTCCATAGTTATTAGCTAGATGGCTTCTTCTCTCTTTTTGGATCTCAATACAATGTTCTCCCCCTCTCTTGTGGAGAACTATTCGATGTAATCTTCTTTTTTGTGGTGTGTTTGTTGAGATCGATGAATTGTGGGTTTATGATCAAGTCTATCTATGAACAATATTTGAATCTTCTGTGAATTCTTTTATGTATGATTGGTTATCTTTGCAAGTCTCTTCGAATTATCAGTTTGGTTTGGCCTACTAGATTGATCTTTCTTACAATGGGAGAAGTGCTTAGCTTTGGGTTCAATCTTGCCGTGTCCTTTCCTAGTGACAGTAGGGGCAGCAAGGCACGTATTGTATTATTGCCATCGAGGATAACAAGATGGGGTTTTCTTCATATTGCATGAGTCTATCCCTCTACATCATGTCATCTTTCTTAAGGCGTTACTCTGTTTTTAACTTAATACTCTAGATGCATGCTGGATAGCGATCGATGAGTGGAGTAATAGTAGTAGATGCAGGCAGGAGTCGGTCTACTTGTCTCGGACGTGATGCCTATATACATGATCATACCTAGATATTCTCATAACTATGCTCAATTCTGTCAATTGCTCAACAGTAATTTGTTCACCCACCGTAGAATACTTATGCTCTCGAGAGAAGCCACTAGTGAAACCTATGGCCCCGGGTCTATCTTTATCATATTAATCTCCTATTACTTAGTTATTTCCTTTTGCTTTTACTTTGCCTTTATTTTACTTTCCATCTTCATCACAAAAATACCAAAAATATTATCTTATCATATCTATCAGATCTCACTCTCGTAAGTGGCCTTATAGGGATTAACAACCCCTATTTGCGTTGGTTGCGAGGATTTATTTGTTTTGTGCAGGTACGAGGGACTCGCGCGTAGCCTCCTACTGGATTGATACCTTGGTTCTAAAAAACTGAGGGAAATACTTACGTTACTTTGCTGCATCATCCCTTCCTCTTCGGGGAAAACCAACGCAGTGCTCAAGAGGTAGCAAGAAGGATTTCGGGCGCTGTTGCCGGGGAGGTCTACGCAAAAGTCAACATACCAAGTACCCATCACATACCCTTATCTCCCGCATTACATTATTTTCCATTTGCCTCTCGTTTTCCTCTCCCCCACTTCACCCTTGCCGTTTTATTTGCCCTCTCTCTCTCTATCCTCCCTCTCTTTCGCCATTTGCCTCTTTTTGCTTGCTTGCTTTTTGTTTGCTTGTGTGTTAGTTTGCTTGCTTGTCACGATGGCCCAAGATAATACTAAATTGTGTGACTTCACCAATACCAACAACAATGATTTTATTAGCACTCCGATTGCTCCTCTTACCGATGCTGAATTAATACTGCTTTGCTGAATCTTGTCATGAAAAATCCGTTTTCCCGCCTTCCTAGTGAAGATGTCGTTAGCCATCTAAATAGCTTCGTTGATTTGTGTGACATGCAAAAGAATAAATATGTGGATAATGATATTGTTAAATTGAAGCTATTTCCTTTTCCGCTTAGAGATCGTGCTAAAGCTTGGTTTTCGTCTTTTCCTAAAAATAGTATTGATTCATGGAATAAGTGCAAAGATGCTTTTATCTCTAAGTATTTTCCTCCCACTAAGATCATCTCTCTTAGAAACGATATTATGAATTTGAAGCAACTTGATCATGAACATGTTGCACAAGCTTGGGAGAGTATGAAATTAATGATACATAATTGCCCTACTCATGGTTTAAATTTGTGGATGATTGTTCAGAATTTTTATGCCGGATTGAATTTTGCTTCTAGAAATCTTTTAGATTCGGCCGCGGGAGGCACTTTTATGGAAATCACTTTAGGAGAAGCTACTAAACTCCTAGATAATATTATGGTTAATTATTCTCAATGGCATACTGAAAGATCTACTAATAAAAAGGTGCATGCGATAGAAGAAATTAATGTTTTGAGTGGAAAGATGGATGAACTTATGAAATTATTTGCTAATAAGAGTGTTTCTTCTGATCCTAATGATATGCCCTTGTCTACTTTGATTGAGAATAATAATGAATCTATGGATGTGAATTTTGTTGGTAGGAACAATTTTGGTAACAACGCGTATAGAGGAAATTTCAACCCTAGGCCTTATCCTAGTAATCCCTCTAATAATTATGGTAATTCCTACAACAATTCTTATGGAAATTATAATAAGATGCCCTCTGATTTTGAATCTAATATTAAAGAATTTATTACTTTGCAAAAGAATTTTAATGCTATGATTGAAGAAAAATTGCTTAAGATTGATGATTTGGCTAGGAACGTTGATAGAATTTCTCTTGATGTTGATTCTTTGAAACTTAGATCTATTCCACCTAAGCATGATATCAATGAGTCTCTCAAAGCCATGAGAATTTCCATTGATGAGTGCAAAGGAAGAACTGCTAGGATGCGTGCTAAGAAAGATGCCTTTATAAGAGCGTGTTCTTCTAGTTCCTATGAAAATAAAGATGAAGATCTAAAAGTTATTAATGTGTCCCCCATTAAATATTTGTTTTGCAATATGAATCTTGATAATGATGGGACTGAATATGATCCACCTTTACCTAGAAGGCGTTCTAAGAATTCGGAATTTATTGGTCTTGATGCTAAATTTGATAAAAGTGGGATTGAAGAAATTGAAACTTTAGATGTTGCTAAACCCACTATTATGGATTTCAAGGAATTTAACTATGAAAATTGCTATTTGATTGATTGTATTTCCTTGTTGCAATCCGTGCTAAATTCTCCTCACGCTTATAGTCAAAATAAAGCGTTTACTAAACATATCGTTGATGCCTTGATGCAATCTTATAAAGAAAAACTTGAATTGGAAGTTTCTATCCCTAGAAAACTTTATGATGAGTGGGAACCAACTATTAAAATTAAAATTAAAGATCATGGATTCTATGCTTTATGTGATTTGGGTGCTAGTGTTTCCACGATTCCAAACACTTTGTGTGATTTGTTAGGTTTCCGTGATTTTGATGATTGCTCTCTAAACTTGCACCTTGCAGATTCCACTATTAAAAAACCTATGGGAAGAATTTTTGATGTTCTTAGTGTTGCAAATAGCAATTATGTGCCCGTAGATTTTATTGTTCTTGACATAGATTGCAATCCTTCATGTCCTATTATTCTTGGTAGACCTTTCCTTAGAACGATTGGTGCAATTATTGATATGAAGGAAGGAAATATTAGATTCCAATTTCCATTAAGGAAAGGCATGGACCACTTTCCTAGAAATAAAATTAAATTACCTTATGAATCTATTATGAGAGCCACTTATGTATTGCCTACCAAAGATGGCAATACCTAGATCTATCCTTGCTTGTTATGCCTAGCTAGGGGCGTTAAACGATAGCGCTTGTTGGGAGGCAACCCAATTTTATTTTTATTCCTTGCTTTTTGCTCCTGTTTAGTAATAAATAATTTATCTAGCCTCTGTTTTGGTTGTGTTTTTGTGTTTAATTAGTGTTTGTGCCAAGTAGAACCGTTGGGAAGACTTGGGGAAAGTCTTGTTGAACTTGCTGTAGAAAACAGAAACTTTAGCGCTCACGAGAAATGCTGTAATTCTTATTTGGAAAGTGATATTTAGTTAATTATTTTTGCATATGATTAATAGATAAATTCCTCACTTCCAGAAATTTATTTTAGAATTTTTGGGGTTCCAGATCTTGCTCTAGCTACAGATTACTACAGACTGTTCTGTTTTTGAAGATTCTGTTTTTCGTGTGTTGTTTGCTTATTTTGATGAATCTATGACTAGTAAAATAGTTTATAAACCATAGAGAAGTTGGAATACAGTAGGTATAACACCAATATAAATAAAGAATGAGTTCATTACAGTACCTTGAAGTGGTCTTTTGTTTTCTTTCGCTAACGGAGCTCACGAGATTTTCTACTTTAAGTTTTGTGTTGTGAAGTTTTCAAGTTTTGGGTAAAGATTTGATGGATTATGGAACAAGGAGTGGCAAGAGCCTAAGATTTGGGATGACCATGGCACCCACAAGATAATCTAAGGACACCTAAAAGCCAAAGCTTGGGGATGCCCCGGAGGACATCCCCTCTTTCGTCTACTTCTATCGGTAACTTTACTTGGAGCTATATTTTTATTCGCCACATGATATGTGTTTTGCTTGGAGCATCTTGTATGATTTGAGTCTTTGCTTGTTAGTTTACCACAATCATCCTTGCTGTACACAACTTTTGAGAGAGCCATACATGATTTGGAATTTGTTAGAATACTCTATGTGCTTCGCTTATATCTTTTGAGTTATATAATTTTTGCTCTAGTACTTCACTTATATCTTTTAGAGCACGGTGTGGATTTGTTTTATAGAAACTATTGATCTCTCATGCTTCACTTAGATTATTTTGAGAGTCTTAATAGCATGGTAATTTTCTTAAAATCCTAATATGCTAGGTATTCAAAGTTAGTAAAATTTTCTTAGGAGTGTTTTGAATACTTAGAGAAGTTTGATGCTTGATGATTGTTTTGAGATATGGAGGTAATAATATCAAAGTCGTGCTAGTTGAGTAGTTGTGAAATTGAGAAATGCTTGTGTTAAAGTTTGCAAGTCCCGTAGCATGCACGTATGGTAAACGTTATGCAACAAATTTGAAACATGAGGTGTTATTTGATTGTCTTCCTTATGAGTGGCGGTCGGGGACGAGCGATGGTCTTTTCCTACCAATCTACCCCCTAGGAGCATGCGCGTAGTACCAAGGTTTTTGATGACTTGTAGATTTTTGCAATAAGTATGTGAGTTCTTTATGACTAATGTTGAGTCCATGGATTATACGCACTCTCACCCTTCCATCCTTGCTAGCCTCTTCTGTACCATGCATTGCCCTTTCTCACATTGAGAGTTGGGGCAAACTTCGCCGGTGCATCCAAACCCCGTGATATGATACGCTCTTTCACACATAAACCTCCTTATATCTTCCTCAAAACAGACACCATACCTACCTATTATGGCATTTCCATAGTCATTCCGAGATATATTGCCATGCAACTTTCCATCATTCCGCTCATCATGACAGATTCATTATTGTCATATTGCTTAGCATGATCATGTAGTTGACATAGTATTTGTGGCAAAGCCACCGTTTATAATTCTTTCATACATGTCACTCTTGATCCATTGCATATCCCGGTACACCGCCGGAGGCATTCATATAGAGTCATCTTTTGTTCTAGTATCGAGTTGTAATCATTGAGTTGTAAATAAATAGAAGCGTGATGATCATCATTTTCTAGAGCATTGTCCCAAGTGAGGAATTATAAAAAATAGAAAGGCCATAAAAAAGAGAAAGGCCATAAAAAAAGGAGAAGGCCCAAAAAATGAGAGAAAAAGAGAGAAGGGACAATGTTATTATCCTTTGCCACACTTGTGCTTCAAAGTAGCACCATAATCTTCATGATAGAGAGTCTCTTGTTTTGTCACTTTCATATACTAGTGGGAATTTTCATTATAGAACTAGGCTTGTATATTCCAACAATGGGCCTCCTCAAGTGCCCTAGGTCTTCGTGAGCAAGCAAGTTGGATGCACACCCACAAGTTTCTTTTGTTGAGCTTTCATACATTTATAGCTCTAGTGCATCCGTTGCATGGCAATCCCTACTCCTTGCATTGACATCAATCGGTGGGCATCTCCATAGCCCATTGATTAGCCTCGTTGATGTGAGACTTTCTCCTTTTTTGTCTTCTCCACATAACCCCCCTCATTATATTCTATTCCACCCATAGTGCTATGTCCATGGCTCGCGCTCATATATTGCGTGAAAGTTTATAGGTTTGAGATTACTAAAGTATGAAACAATTGCTTGGCTTGTCATCGGGGTTGTGCATGATGAGAGCATTATTGTGTGACGAAAATGAAACATGACTAAACTATATGATTTTGTAGGGATGAGCTTTCTTTGGCCATGTTATTTTGAGAAGACATAATTGCTTAGTTAGTATGCTTGAAGTATTATTATTTTTATGTCAATATGAACTTTTGTCTTGAATCTTTCGGATCTGAATATTCATACCAAAATTAAGAAGAATTACATTAAAATTATGCCAAGTAGCACTCCGCAATCAAAAATTCTGTTTTTATCATTTACCTACTCGAGGACGAGCATGAATTAAGCTTGGGGATGCTTGATACGTCTCCAACGTATCTATAATTTTTGATTGCTCCATGCTATATTATCTACTGTTTTGGACATTATTGGGCTTTATTATCCACTTTTATATTATTTTTGGGACTAACCTATAACCGGAGGCCCAACCCAGAATTGCTGTTTTTTGCCTGTTTTAGGGTTTCGAAGAAAAGGAATATCAAACGGAGCCCAAACGGAATGAAACCTTCAGGAACGTGATTTTCTCAACGAACAAGACCCGGGAGACTTGGACCCTATGTCAAGAAAGAAAAGAGGAGGCCACGAGGTAGGGGGGCGCGCCTACCCCCCCAGGCGCGCCCTCCACCCTCGTGGGCCCCCTGTTGCTCCACCGACGTACTCCTTCCTCCTATATATACCTACGTACCCCCAAACGATCAGATACGGAGCCAAAACCCTAATTCCACCACTGTAACTTTCTATATCCACGAGATCCCATCTTGGGGCCTGTTTCGGAGCTCCGCCGGAGGGGGCATCGATCACGGAGGGCTTCTACATCAACACCATAGCCCCTCTGATGAAGTGTGAGTAGTTTACCTCAGACCTACAGGTCCATAGTTATTACCTAGATGGCTTCTTCTCTCTTTTTGGATCTCAATACAATGTTCTCCCCCTCTCTTGTGGAGAACTATTCGATGTAATCTTCCTTTTTGTGGTGTGTTTGTTGAGATCGATGAATTGTGGGTTTATGATCAAGTCTATCTATGAACAATATTTGAATCTTCTCTGAATTCTTTTATTTATGAATGGTTATCTTTGCAAGTCTCTTTGAATTATCAGTTTGGTTTGGCCTACTAGATTGATCTTTCTTGCAATGGGAGAAGTGCTTAGCTTTGGGTTCAATCTTGCATTGTCCTTTCCCAGTGACAGTAGGGGCAGCAAGGCACGTATTGTATTGTTTCCATCAAGGATAACAAGATGGGGTTTTCTTCATATTGCATGAGTCTATCCCTCTACATCATGTCATCTTGCTTAAGGCGTTACTCTATTTTTAACTTAATACTCTAGATGCATGCTGGATAGCGGTCGATGAGTGGAGTAATAGTAGTAGATGCAGGCAGGAGTCGGTCTACTTGTCTCGGACGTGATGCCTATATACATGATCATACCTAGATATTCTCATAACTATGCTCAATTCTGTCAGAGAGTCTCCCACAAGCTTGGGGGAGGCTTCTCCAATTACTTAATGCTTTGCCAGATCATCATTTTAAGAAAAATGAAATACTTGATATCTTTTATAATGGACTAACCGATGCTTCCAGAGATTACCTGGACAGTTGTGCTGGTTCTGTTTTCAGGGAAAGAACACCAGATGAAGCTGAAATTCTATTGAATAATATGTTGACAAATGAAAATAATTGGACACCTCCGGAACCAATTCCCGAGCCTATTCCTAAACCAACTCCGAAGAAGAGGGGTATTCTATTTCTCAGTCCTGAAGATATGCAAGAGGCAAAGAAATCAATGAAAGAAAAAGGTATTAAAGCTGAAGATGTTAAGAATTTACCTCCTATTGAAGAAATACATGGTCTTAATTTACCGCCTGTTGAAGAAACATATGATCTTAATCCCTTACCTATTGAAGAAACTCATGGTCTTGATAACCCGACACAGGTAGTAAAGGTAAATTCTCTCTATAGATATGATAAAGCTGAAATCCCATTTACTATGTTTGCTAGCCCATGCTTAGATGAGTTTGATAAATTTATGGTTAAGCAAGAATATTTTAATGCTTATTTTGGTAGACAATTGAAATACAATTCAAATATGCTTGAACACTTGGGTGATTATATGGCTAATGTCAAAGGTGAACTTAAACTTATTAGTAAACATGGTTCTATGGTTACCACTCAAGTAGAACAAGTACTTAAAGCTCAAAATGATTTGCTCAATGAATTGAATAGTAAGAATAATGATAATGCTGTTAGAGTTATGACTAGAGGTGGTAGAATGACTCAGGAACCTTTGTATCCTGAAGTCCACCCTAAGAGAATTGAGCAAGATTCTCAGAGAAATAATATAGATGCACCCAGTCCTTCTAAAAAGAAGAAAAAGAAAAATGATAGGACCTTGCATGCTTCTAGTGAACCTGTTATTGAACCACCTGAGAATCCAAATGATACTTCTATTTCTGATGCTGAAACTCAATCTGGTAATGAACCTGAAACTAGTGATAATGTTAATGATAATGTTCATGATAATGCTCAACCTAGTAATGATAATGATATAGAAATTGAACCCACTGTTGATCTTGATAACCCACAATCAAAGAATCAACGTTATGATAAGAAAGATTTTGTTGCTAGGAAACATGGTAAAGAAAGAGAACCATGGGTTCAGAAACCCATGCCTTTAGAGTTATGACTAGAGGTGGTAAAATGACCCAAGAACCTTTGTATCCTGAAGGCTATACTAAGAGAATTGAGCAAGATTCTCAGAGAAATAATATAGATGCACCTAGTTCTTCTAGAAAGAAGAAAAAGAAAAATGATAGGACTTTGCATGCTTCTAGTGATCCTATTGTTGAAACACCTGAGAACCCAAATGATATTTATATTTCTGATGCTGAAACTCAATCTGGTAATGAACCTGAAACTAGTGGTAATGTTAATGATAATGTTCATAATGATGCTCAACCTAGTAATGATAATGATATAGAAATTGAACCTGCTGTTGATCTTGATAACCCACAATGAAAGAATCAACGTTATGATAAGAAAGACTTTGTTGCTAGGAAACATGGTAAAGAAAGAGAGCCTTGGGTTCAGAAACCCATGCCTTTTCCTCCCAAACCATCCAAGAAAAAGGATGATGAGGATTTTGAGCGCTTTGCTAAAATGATTAGACCTATCTTTTTGCGTATGCGATTAACTGATATGCTCAAAATGAATCCTTATGCTAAGTATATGAAAGATATTGTTACAAATAAAAGAAAGATACCGAAAGCTGAAATTTCCACCATGCTTGCTAATTATACTTTTAAGGGTGGAATACCCAAGAAACTTGGAGATCCCGGTGTACCAACTATACCATGCTCCATTAAAAGAAACTATGTTAAAACTGCTTTATGTGATCTTGGAGCCGGTGTTAGTGTTATGCCTCTCTCTTTATATCGTATACTTGATTTGAATAAGTTGACACCTACTAAAATATCTTTGCAAATGGCTGATAAATCAACTTCTATACCTGTCGGTATTTGTGAGGATGTGCCTGTTGTAGTTGCAAACGTTACTATTTTAACGGACTTTGTTATTCTTGATATTCCCGAGGACGATAGTATGTCTATCATTCTTGGAAGACCCTTTTTGAATACTGCAGGGGCTGTTATTGATTGCACTAAAGGAAATGTCACTTTTCATGTTAATGGTAATGAGCATACAGTACACTTTCCGAGGAAACAACCTCAAGTTCATAGTATCAACTCTATTGGAAAAATTCCATCGATTATATTTGGAGGTTTTGAATTTCCTCTTCCCACTGTCAAGAAGAAATATGATATTCTTATTATTGGGGATGTGCATATCCCCGTTGAGATAACATAGTGTTATTCGAAATTTCTCCGATTCCATGTTATTCGGAATGAGTTCGTTAACAAGACTTGATCAACCTTGTTAGTGGATTCCTTTTGATGGATGAAACTAGAAGGCACAACCTTTCTGTACCCTCCTTTTACTTTCTGATATTTATATTAAATAAAATAAAAATAGTATTTTTTCTGTGTGTTATCTGATTATCCATGCAATATAAAAATACCCTGAAAATAAAAGTTCTCCAAATGCCCTGAAATTTAAATATGATTTTTTCTGGAATCTTTGAGAATATTTGGCACTGAGAACACAGCAGGGGGTTCAACCACCTACCCACGAGGGTGGAGGGCGCGCCCTACCCCCTGGGCGCGCCCCTGCCTCGTGGGCCCATGGTGGCCCTCCTCCACTTATCCTTTCACCCACACACTCCTTCTTCCTCCCCCAAACACGAATAACTAGCTCAAACCCGAGCCCAAACTCGTTTTGCTGCCATTTTCGATCTCCTTGCTCAAAGCACCTCTCACAAAACTGCTTGGGGAGATTGTTCCTTGGTATGTGACTCCTCCATTGGTTCAATTAGTTTTTGTTCTAGTGCTTTATTCATTGCAAATTTTTGCTGCTTAGGTGACCCTGTTCTTGAGCTTACATGTCAAATTTATATGGTCAAAAGTAGTTTTGATGCACGATATAGGCCCTAGGCACTTGTAGGAGTAGTTGCTATCAATATTATTGAGTTTGGTTTACTTTTATTTTGAAGTTACTAAAAATTTCAGAATTTTTCAGAAAATGATGAAGAGACTTTTGAGGTGCTCATCGAGACGAAGCTCGAAGGAAAAGGCATCGAAGCGTAAGTATAATCTGCCTCGCACCGCGGAGGTTCGGTCATGTGAATGGCCTTCCGATGATTTCTTGAGAGCAGCCGGGATCTATGAAGATTTTCATGAATTGGCTAAGAATGTAGGCCTCACCGTTTTCCTCCACGACCAACGCGATTAGTATCTCTTACTCACAAATATTTTTGTGCAAAACTTTCATTTCCATTCTAGGAGCTCACCACCTACGGTGGAGTTTCATTTTTATGATGAGCATAAGGAGATGTCACTTTATGATTTTTGTCGGGTTTGTTTAGTCCCTTTCGAGGGCAAGACAGAGGAACCACATCGCGAGGATGTGGATGGGTTTATTGATACTATCACTGTAGGGGAAACAAGGAAGGTTTCCGATGCACGAATCACTAGTATACATTTTCCTGTTTTATGTTATTTTGCATTATTAGCTAGTCGTTGTTTAATTGGTCGAGGAAACTGTGGAAACCTTAGTGTCCCTGATATTATTATTTTGCTCCACGGTTTATACGGTGATAACTCTGTCAGTATGGGCGGCATTATTGCTAAACGGTTAAGTCTGAACCGTACCAAGGGCCCCATCTTTGGAGGCATCTATGCTTCACGCCTAGCTGCACATTTTAACATACCTATTAGGCATTATGAGAAGGAAGAAAAAGTGCTGCCTCGTGTTTATTTAGATTATAAAAGTGTTGTGGCACATGATTTTATTGTTAAGAATAGGGAAGGAGAGCTTAAATACAAATTGTTCTTTGATAAACATCATCCTGAAACTATTACCCTGTCTGCTCCTTCTTTGTTTGATTTATCTGCAGGCCAGTACCTTGTTCCGTTAGAGGCTATTCACGCCTACCGGAACCCAGCACCAGCCATGGAGCCAGAGCCGGAACCACAAGTTGATCCTTCACGACAGTCTAATTACTAGTGGGATCCGGAGATGATCGTCAGCCAGTGGCAATCAGAGTCTTCTTCATCGCAGTACGACCCCAACTATTATTATGGATATCCGCCAGGCCAGCCATGGCCACAGACCAACTTAGGCCAAAAGCCTAAGCTTGGGGGAGTACGTATTTCTCACCGACATTACATTTATGTTCACACACTCATTGCTAGATGTCGGTGCTCTGTAGCGACCAGACCTCAAACGGTCCAATCTCTATGCTCAGGTGTCATCCCTGGATCAGTAATGCTGACACCACACAATACTTGAAGGATTTATAATAGAGTAGCAATCACACACTTATTACATCGAGTGTCTCAAAAGAGAACTTATTACAATAAATATGGCTTAAGGCCATCTAATAACGATAACAGCGGAAGGCTTGGAAGATAAGTGAGTCCATCAACTCCAACGGCATCACTGAGTATAGAACCACGACCTAAAGGCACTTTAATCGTCGTCTGAAAAGTCTGCAACATGAACGTTGCAGCCCGAAATGGGTCAGCACATGGGATATGCTGGCAATGTAACACATAGAGAGCAATGAAAAATATAGGCTATACTATATGCATATTTGGCTGGTGGAAAGCTCTATGATTACAGTTTTGTGTAAAGCCAATTTTTCCCTACTACAAAGGAATAAATTTTATTTAACTATCATGGTAGTTGTTAAACATTGAGAATGGTTGACAGCATTCTCAATCCCAATTAAGCATCATCATTAAACAAAACCCAACAAAATTAATTAGAGTAACATGATGAGATTCACATGATAATCCAGGTACTAGATACTCAAGATGTCCATAACTGGGGACACGACTAAGCATGATTAGTTTATACACTCTGCAGAGGTTTGCGCACTTTTCCCCACAAGACTCGATCTCCTCCATTGGGATTCTCGCACTACATGGTGTTTGAGAAATGGATGACCGAGACATAGTCTTTCAGAAGCGCTAGCACCTTACGATCGGGTAGACCGTTACACCTACTTTCCCCTACATCTGCTAGTCTACCAATGTAAGAGTTTGCACAACTTAGTCAAATATGCTAGAGCCCATAGTAGCTTGTGGCTGCACACGGAAGTTTCTAGCATGAATAATCTCATGATCCCTTTTAGCCTGGGTGGCGGTCTAAAAGGAAAACAGGCAATCATTGGAATACCCAGGTGCCTCAATCCACCCAGATGTGTATTTAAGTTGCCACCTTAGATAAGACCATTAATTTAACAAACTCACATCTGTCATGGATACACTCACCCAATCCACGTCTACTAGCATAGCATGGCATAATAAGCAAACGTAGAAGTAACTCCCAAAGGTTTGCTAATAAACAGGTAATAGGTACTACCTCATCTACTTCCCAGAACCCACAATTTAATTAGATCCTAAACATGCAATGGTGTGAGGATTGATCTAATGCAATAAAAACTGGGTAGTAGGAGGTATGATCAAACTGGGTAGCAAGCGGCGCACTCCGGGTACTCTATCGCAAACAAACAAGCATACAATAAGTACTTATCTAATGCACAGGTAAAACTCGAATAAGAGATCTAACCAGAAAGTTCAACTTAAGAACTCCGTTTGCCAAAAAGAATCAAAACGAACGAAGCAACGAAAGACAAACGACAAAAGAAATAGGCTTCGTTTACTATTTTGGATCTAGGGCAATTTTTACCGTGGCAAAAACTTGTTTGAGTTGGTTAAACAGAAAGAGGGTTTCGAGACGAACCTCCAGGCGCTTGAATCGCCTGATTCCGATAAACGAGCGAAAAGTTAAACTAAAACGAAAATCGGATCAGGAATCGTGATCAGAAAAATCATGGATTTAATCCGAGAATAAAAACGATGAACAAATTAACGAACGAACGTTCGTTATCTGGATCTAAACGATGAACGCGTTCGTTTAAATTGAACGAACGAGCGAACGCTCGCTAAAAAAAATAAACCGGAAAAATCGATCTATTTAAAAAAAACGAAACTAAAAAAAACCGTAAAAAAAACCGACGAAAAACCGAACGGTTTTTCAAGAAAATCCGGAGGCGGCGAGGTCTACCTCCGGCGAGGCGGCGGCGTGGCTCCGGCGGGCGGCGGTGGCAGAGGCGGCGGGGCGGCGCGGCTAGGGTTTGGGGGTCTCGGCTGGGCCTTCCCCCGGCTTATAAAGCCGGCCGAGCCAAGTGTCCGGGTCGGACACGGCCCGATAGGTCGGTTTCTCATTTTTTTTTAAATAGTTATGCTGAGAAAAAAAACAAAAGGAATACTAAACGGACTCCAAAAATTCCGTAATAAATTTTCCCTGGCTTCTAAAATCAAGCCGCATAGGATGAACATTTATTTGGGGCCTAAATGCAATTTTGAAAAACACACATTTTTCCTAAATTCAAATAAAATAGCAAATAAAACCAAAATAAATCTTATTTGATTTTATCATTAAATCCCCAATATTTCTTTATTTTGGGAAAGTCATTTTATTCCCTCTCTCATATTTTGATAATAGAAATAATTGAAGATAAAATAAATAAAATCAAATGATCCTATTTTCAAAATTTGAGAAAACTCAAATATGAAAATAACGAAATCCCCAACTCTCTCCGAGGGTCCTTGAGTTGCGTAGAATTTTCTAGGATCAACCAAAATGCAATAAAATATGATATGCAATGATTATCTAGTGTATAACATTCCAAATTGAAAATTTGGGATGTTACAAACCTACCCCCTTAAGATGAATCTCGCCCTCGAGATTCGGGTTGGCTAGGAAATAGGTGAGGGTGGTCCTTCAGCAAATCTTCCTCTCGCTCCCAGGTGGCTTCATCCTCCATGTGGTGGCTCCACTGAACCTTGCAAAACTTGATAACCTTGCTGCAGGTGACTCGACTGGCATATTCTAGAATCTTGACTGGTTTCTCCTCATAGGTCAAATCACTGTCCAACTGAATCGGTTCCAGCGGGACTGTGTCTCGCATCGGTATATCAGCCATCTCTGCGTGGCACTTCTTCAACTGGGAAACGTAGAACACGTCGTGAACTCCTGACAATCCTTCGGGCAACTCCAACTTGTAGGCTACTTCTCCCATACGCTCCAAAACTTTGTATGGGCCTACAAAACGTGGTGCTAACTTTCCCTTAACTCCAAAGCGCTTAACTCCTCGAAGTGGAGATACTCGTAGATAAACTCGGTCTCCGACTTCGTAAACTGTCTCCTTGCGTTTAGAATCTGCATAGCTTTTCTGCCTGGACTGGGCTACCTTGAGCCTATCGCGAATCAATTTCACTTTCTGTTCAGACTCCTTATTCAGATCCGGTCCAAACAACTGGCGGTCTCCAACTTCATCCCATGACAGTGGGGTCCTGCACCTCCTTCCGTACAAGGCTTCGAAAGGGGCCATCTTCAAACTGGATTGATAACTGTTGTTATGGGAGAACTCTGCATATGGCAAATTCTCGTCCCAACTAGATCCGTAATCTAGCGCACAAGCTCTCAGCATATCCTCCAAAATTTGATTGACTCTCTCGGTGTGTCCATCTGTCTGCAGATGGAAAGCTGTACTGAAATCTAGCCTGGTACCCAAAGTTTCATGCAACTGATTCTAGAACTTTGAGGTAAATTGGGTTCCTCTATCTGATACAATGCTCCTTGGAACTCCATGCAGACATACGATTCTGGTCATGTATATCTTTGCCAACTTTGCACTGGTATAGGTAGTCTTCACTGGAATGAAATGAGCTACCTTTGTCAAACGATCGACTACAGCCCAAATCGAGTCATAGCCTGAACGTGTTCTGGGTAATCCTATGATAAAATCCATGCCTAACTTATCCCACTTCCATTCAGGTATCGGAAATGGCTATAGCAATCCTGATGGTTTCTGATGCTCTGCCTTCACTCTCTAACATACATCACAAACTGCTACATACTCCGCAATATCCTTCTTCAACAATTCTGTCATAGGCTTCACAATCTTCGAGAAATTTTCAATAAATCTCTGGTAGTATCCTGCGAGTCCAAGAAAACTCCGGATCTCTCCAACTGTTGTTGGTGCTTCCCAATTTGTCACAGTGTCAACCTTGGTGGGATCTACTGCTATACCTTCTCCGGATATAACGTGTCCGAGAAATCCAACTTCCTTCAACCAAAACTCACATTTGATAAACTTGGCATATAGCTGATGTTCTCTGAGCTTACCAAGTACCAAACGCAAATGCTCCTTATGCTCCTCTTCGTTCTTCGAGTAAACCAGAATATCGTTAATGAACACTACGACGAACTTATCCAAAAACTCCATAAAGACTTTGTTCATCATGTTCATAAAATATGCAGCTGCGTTAGTCAGACCAAATGACATAACGGTATACTCGTACAGCCCATACCTGGTGGTAAAAGCCGTCTTAGGTATATCCTGTTCTCGAATCTTCAACTGATGGTATCCTGATCGTAAATCGATCTTGGAAAATACCTTAGCTCCTTGCAATTGGTCAAACAGATCATTGATCATCGGTAGTGGGTACTTGTTCTTGATGGTTACTCCATTCAATCCTCGATAATCAACAACCATCCTTAGCGATCCATCCTTCTTCTCCACTAGAAGTACTGGCGATCCCCAAGGCGAAGAACTTGGGAGAATATACCCTTTATCTAGTAACTCCTTAATCTACTTCTTAATCTCCACCAAATCCTTTGCGGGCATCCTATATGGTCTCTTAGATATTGGCCCTGTGCCTGGCAAAAGCTCAATCAAAAACTCAATATCTCTATCCGGTGGCATGCCTGGCAACTCCTCTGGAAATACATCAGGGAAATCCTTCACCACTAGTACTTCCTCCTGCACAACTCCTGTTAGGCAGTTTACTTGAGTCCTCTTCGGCACATGCCGGGATACATACTTGATCCTTCTCCCTTCTGGGGTGGTAAGCAAAATTGACTTACTGGCGCAATCGATGTTTCCTCCATACATCAACAACCAGTCCATACCCAGAATTACATCCAATCCTTGTGATTCCAAAATGATCAAATCCGAGGGAAACACATGCCTACCTATACTCAATGGCACTTGAAAACATCCTTGGCTAGCCATATACTTCGCTCCTGGTGAGCTTACTAACATAGGGGTTCTAAGAACCTTGGTGGGAAGGTTATACTTATCCACAAATCCCCTTGATATGTATGGATGCGATGCACCAGTATCAAAAAGAACGAGTGCAGTAAATGACTTAACCAAAAACTTACCGATTACTGCATCCGGCTGCTCTTCAACCTCCTCCACGTTAACGTGGTTCACCTGTCCCCTGTTGAAAGGGTTCAGCTTCTTCCCAGAGCTTCCATTGCCATTTCCATTCTGGGATTCAGGACATTCATTAGCATAATGTCCGGTCTTCTGGCACTTAAAACAAGTGACTTGGCTCAGGTCTCTCTTGGCTGGGTTTGATGGGTTGGTGCGGTTCTGGCCATTGCTTCCTCCATTCCCATTACCATTCTTGGTGCCATTGTGATTGTGCGAGCTACCTCCTCCATGGGTATGCTAAAAATGTCCTCCTGGCCTAGGGGTAAAACGTGGCTTCTGCTGAGCTCCTGAATTGTACTTCCCTTGCCCATACTTCCTCTTGCGGTTCTCAATCTGCTGCTGCTTCCCTTCAATCATGAGGGCACGATCTACCAACTCCTGGTAGTTGTTGAAGGTTGCTATCATCAACTGCATGCTCAACTCATCATTCAGTCCTTCCAGAAACTTCTCCTGCTTAGCTGCATCCGTAGCAACGCCATTTGGGGCATAACGTGCTAGCTTACTAAAGTCCTCCACATACTGGCCAACTGTCCGTCCTCCTTGGCGCAAGTTGCGAAACTCTCACTTCTTCATGGCCACAGCTCCTGCTGAAACATGGGCAGTACGGAAAGCCTGTTGGAACCGGTCCCATGTGATACTGTCAATAGGGAAAGTGCCGGTGAAATTCTCCCACCATGATGCTGCGGGTCCTTCAAGCTGATGTGCGGCAAACTTCACCTTTTCCGCATCTGTGCATCCTGCCGTGGTCAACTCCCTTGCTGTCTTGCGGAGCCAATCATCTGCTACTATCGGCTCGGTGCTACTGGAAAACACCGGCGGATTCAGCCTAAGAAAATGGGCTAAGTGATCAACAGGTGGTGGTGGTGGTGGGTTGTTGTTGTTGTTCCCCTGATTCTGATTCTAGACTAGCAACTGCATCAATGTGTTCTGCTGCTGGATCAACTGAGTGAGCTCCGGTGGGAAGGTAAATCCGGGGTCACGTCTCGGAGGTACCTGAGGGTTTAGAAAAGATGAGATTTAAGAATAGAGAGGGGTCTAGAGATAAAACACTACCCATATGCACATGAGGAAAAAGCAAACAATTCACTTCATTCAATCAAACAAGGGCATACAATCGATCTAACTATCACATAAGTGCTTGGACTACTATATTTACATGGTGGACTACTACTACTGATGGGGTGGTCTACTAGAAATATTCTTCGGTTGCACACTCCATGATATCTGCTCCAGCTTCATCAACATAGTCATCATCACTGTCGTCTGGATCCGAGTCGGTGTCGTCGATGATGATATAGTCTTCCGGGCGAATCTCCTTGGGTTCTTCGTCTTCTTCTACTGGTGTAGGGCCTCCCATGAATATTCCGATCTTCTTGATCAGATCGTCATTCTTCTCCACTAATACTTCGATTTCCTCTTCATAATTTTCACGTGTGGCCTTGAGTTCTTCCTCCAGTTCCTTGATTCTTGTCCTTGCCGTCTTCAGATCTATCATGTCGGCGCACATCTGGTTTTCCTGACATCGAATGTGCTGGTTTAACTCCTGGATAAAAGCTGCAATTGATCTATCCTTCCTGGTGGTGATCATCTCCCAGTGCTCATTTCAGCGCCCACAAATCTGGTAGATAGTATCCTTGAGATCATTGCGGTAAACTTCTCCAATGCGTCCCATGGCGATGTGAGTTGCCATGCTCTTTCCTAGACTCCAGGTTGGTGCATCAAAAGAAAACTCTATGGGTTCAGTGACTGGCATGAACGTCCTTCCTAGATCTTGAACTTGAATCATCCAGCGCTCCTCTTCAGGTAAAGTGGCGTTGTAGGTCCCGGTGAAGCTTGGTAGTCCTATGTTCAGATATCTAGTGACTTCCTTCAAGTGATGTCCAAAGGGTGTATCTTCATCCGGTTGCGTGAACTTGTTCCTTGCATCCGCCATCCTAAAGAGTAGAAAAGATGAGAGGTCAGAAAGAGAAGAGAGTGAGTAGTGATCTAGGTCTTTAGCTTAGTGGTCGTGTCCTACAGTCAGCGTGTGCTCTGATACCATCTTGTAGCGACCAGACCTCAAACGGTCCAATCTCTGTGCTTAGGTGTCATCCATGGATCAGTAATGCTGACACCACATAGTACTTGAAGGATTTATAACAGAGTAGCAATCACACACTTATTACATCGAGTGTCTCAAAAGAGAACTTATTACAATAAATATGGCTTAAGGCCATCTAATAACGATAACAGCGGAAGGCTTGGAAGATAAGTGAGTCCATCAACTCCAACGACATCACTGAGTATAGAACCACAACCTAAAGGCACCTTAATCGTCGTCTGAAAAGTCTGCAACATGAACGTTGCAGCCCGAAACGGGTCAGCACATGGAATATGCTGGCAATGTAACACATAGAGAGCAATGAAAAATATAGGCTATACTATATGCATATTTGGCTGGTGGAAAGCTCTATGGTTACTGTCGGTGTCAAAACCGGCGGATCTCGGGTAGGGGGTCCCGAACTGTGCGCCTAAGGCGGATGGTAACATGAGGCAGGGGATACGATGTTTTACCCAGGTTCGGGCCCTCTTGATGGAGGTAAACCCTACGTCCTGCTTGATTTATTCTTGATGATATGGGTAGTACAAGAGTAGATCTACCGCGAGATCAGAGAGGCTAAACCCTAGAAGCTAGCCTATGGTATGATTTTATGTTTTCCTACGGACTAAAACCCTCCGGTTTATATAGACACCAGAGGGGGCTAGGGTTACACAAGGTCGGTTACAAGGGAGGAGATATACATATCCGTATTGCCTAAGCTTGCCTTCCACGCCAAGTAGAGTCCCATCCGGACACGAGACGAAGTCTTTAATCTTGTATCTTCATAGTCCAACAGTCCAGCCAAAGGATATAATCCGGCTGTCCGGAGACCCCCTAATCCAGGACTCCCTCAGTAGCCCCCGAACCAGGCTTCAATGACGATGAGTCCAACGCGTAGTGTTGTATTCGGCATTGCAAGGTGGGTTCTTCTCTGATCTTCAAGTGTTCGTAAGCAGTGTCCGGTTCCATAAATGTTGAACCTCTTGGCTTCTGTGCCCAATAAGGGCTATCGCCCACGCGTCGAATGAATACAAGGCGCCAGGGCGGTTTTACATTCGCCCCCCTAGCCAGATAAATAAATTGTCTATTAAAGGGATGGGGATTCTTAGATCCGATCCATACCATCCTCCCCCAGCGAGAATCCATTAGAGAGTGTTTAGGAAAGTTCCATTCCAGCATGGCCGACCTTCGCAGCTCCTCCTCCCGCCCCCGTAGCCCTAAGCCCGGTGATTGGGAGAGGTGTTCAGTCCCGCACAGTCGATTAGTCGAACTGCAGACTAAGGGATTTCTCCCTCCGGCGTATATGGTGCCCGTTCGAGCCGGGCTTGCCACGTACAATGGCAGGGAGCAAGCGGAGAGCTTTCCCTGTCCCTCCATGGGGGAACGGGTCTGCCTTGTTCCTTATCTACTAAGGGGACTCGGATTCCAATTCATCCGTTCCTCCGCGGGCTCCTGGAGTTCTACGACCTCCAATTACACAATCTCACCCCTGCCTCCATTCTACACATCGCCGGCTATGTTGCTCTCTGCGAGTTGTTCCTGGGCTGCGAGGCTCACTTCGAGCTGTGGAAAAGGCTATTCTGCCTCATGCCTCGCATACAGGGGAGATCACTTTATCAAGTGGGCGGAGCCGAAATATGGCGCATTGCCGATACCGGATACCCGTCCGGTACCCCGAAGAAGTCGTCCGAAGACTGGCCTTCAGAATGGTTTTATATGGAGGATGTTCCCCTTTCAGACCCCGTTCGGCGGGGTCTTCCTGAGTTCGACAATGCTCCACTGAAGAAGCGCCGAAGTTGGTGCCCACGGAGCCCCCAGGCAAAAGACAACAGAGAAGTCCTCTATCTGATGAACCGGATCAAAGCAATGGCTCAATCAGGATTGACAATGATCGAAGTTATGTCGATTTGCATAATGCGGGGAGTGCAACCACTTCAATACCGAGGTCACCCCTTGTGGTGTTATAACGGGGCGGATGACGCCACCCGCTGCGGGCGTAAGGGTCTGGACAATGCTGCCGCTTTAGCACAAATTTTGTCCAAATTGTTCAAGGGTGAGGAAGAGGATTTCACCCGCATCAAGCCATGGGACGGATTCTCCATGTACAATCCTCCAAGCTGGGTAAGTTATATCTCCCTGCTCCCATTTTTCCCGCACTCTTTGTCGTAAGTATTCACCTTGCCACTTTGTGGCAGGAACTGCGAAAAGCCATAAAGAAGGTCAGCAGCCCTTCTCCACAACCAGAGGACCCTGACTGGGCCCTCGACTCCGGACTTGAAGAAGATTCGGTTATATTTGTGGAGCTGATAGACCGGCAGTTCTATCAGTTAAGCTGCGATGATGCCATGGTGGCCATTACGGCCGACTATCCCGGACTGCTCCCTGCATCGCAAGTAAGGAAAACCAAAAATCCCAACTCCAAAGCTAGGATCCCCTTTTAGGCACTTCACCAACCATACACACATGGCATCTTTACAGGGAAGGCATTCGAGACGCCCTGCCGAACCCGCAGCAATGCGCCAACAGGAGGCACCGAGGCCGGGTAGGCCAAAAAGGAAGGCGGTCAGGACGGAGACGCCGGTGCAAAGGTATAACAAACCCCACTCTGTGGTTGTCGTCTTTCTCGAAATGTAATGACGCCCGTGTTTCTTTAACAGAAAAAACGCTCGCCGGAATATGTTCGGCGATGTTGCCGATCACGCTTCCACCAGTCGGGCGCCAGGACCGGACATGGAGGCAGAAGCCGATATGGGGCAGGCGCCGGATAATCCCCCTACAGAGGATGCAGATAGATTATCCGCTACAAACTCAGAAGTGGAAAGCGCCATGAATCATAGGCGCCGCCGGGCCGTACTCCGTGACGCTTGTTTCTCACCCGAGGCGTTTGATGCCTTCAATTCTGGAGAGGCGTACCTCCGTGCCGTTCAAGATGGTCTAGCCAGAGCCACGGATCAGTATGTAAAGGATGTACGGGTGAGTGAATCTGACGATTTATATGTATCAGTAGCCCCTCAGACTTGAAACAGTTAGCAGAACTGATTTAAGGATCATCTTTACTGTGCAGGTTCTTACAGAGAAGAATACTAGGCTGTCCCAGGCGTTGGAGGAATGCAAGACCCAACTGCGGGCCGCTGTTGCCGCATTGCAGGAACAGAAAAAGCCTCCCGTTGGTAACATTTTAAAGAATGATGGTTACCATATAGTGTGCGGCGTGGCTGCAGATCTAACAATAGATTTTGCAGATGAATCCGGAGAAAATCCGGGGGACCAGCATGTTATGCGGCAGCTAGAGGCTGGCAAACGCGTGCTGACTGAGGTTAGGTGGGAGAAAAAAAATCTCCAAGAAGCCAATATAAAGCTGAACGTGGAACTAAAAGACGTTCGGGGCCAGCTTGCAGACTCCGAGAAGGAGAATAAGAGGCTTCGGCGTGGCATTTTCAGTAAGTGCTTGAACGAATCCTTTTAAAGGTATTCGGCGAAGAAGCCGACTAACAACATTATGTCTGTAGGTATGCTGACGGGTCGTCCCGCGGAGGAAATGCCCGGGTCTGCGGGTGATCTTCTGTTCGAGCTGTCACATCTGCACGAACAAGTTCAGCAGGTGATGCAGGGTGTTGCCCAGGCCTTATGGCCGTCCGTCTCCCTGCCAGAGGGCGTTGCAGAGCTTGCGGAGAAGCTTAAAGGAGCATGGCGGCGCTTCCAATTATGGAAGATATCAGCCTACCGACAAGGTGCCAGAGAAGCCTGGGCCATGGTGAAGACACGGTATACCAAAGCAGACCCAAATCACATGGCCGAGGTCGGACCTGTGGGGCCCGACGGAAAAGAGATCCCCGTTAGCTTAGTTTATGGGCAAGTAGAATTAGCCGCAAAGTATTCCCAACAGGATTGTAAGCTAGACCGCCTGTTGGATGGTATAGAAGAAGAATTTAGTCAGTCTGCATGACTATGTAATTAAAGTGACATGTATAATGCCTTCTAGCCGGATTGTAGATCATTTCGTTGCGGACCTTTTCGCTTCAGCCTCCGGGCCCAATAGTCTGGAGTGTATCCGAATACCCACTCAGTTATATAAGAACCGGGGTATGCGTGGAGACCAGGCGTAGGGGTCATTAGTGCTTTATCAGACAAGTGCCCAACTTGTTATGTTATATTACATGGGTAGTAAGAAACATCTTCCAGGGAGAATAGTTCCGTTAAGGGTTCCTTTCCCTGGGTAAGCATGCCCTAAAGTGCATGTCCGGACTGCAATAGGAAACGCAGGAAAAACATCTGGGGACAGATATGAAAAATAAAAATCATCTTTTGTTCACCGACCGAATATTCCCTTAAGAACGCTAGCTTTTGGCTTCACCCAGTCTGAGGTACACGTCCGGCTGACCCGGCAGTAACAATCGCAGAGGTTCTCCCCTTATGCCCTAGCCGAATTAACGGGAACGTAGGGCATAAATACAAGAGCCAGGCAACTCAGCTTGGCCAAAACTTAAGTCATATCGATGCATATAATGGTGAAAAAAGGTACATGTGGAAGTATAACACATGTGTTGGGCATGAAGCCCGGATAAATAATTTAAGCTTTTGTGAAAGAATCCCCCATGTATGAAGAGTGCGGCTAGCGCATCTGTAATGTGCAAGCGAGGCACAAGGTGACCCTTGAAGGCCTAAAGAAGAAAGAAAGGAAAACAAGACAGATAATGTATATGCGAAAAATGGACAAAGGGAGGGGACTAACATAGAGTCCGGTGCTAGGCGTAGAATCTTCGGAGCCTGGCCGCGTTCCATGGGTTCGGCTCGAGTCGACTAGTCGATGCATCTCACAGTCTGTATGCTCCACCAGTCAGAACTTGGTCAATAATGAAGGGACCTTCCCATTTGGGCTCGAGCTTGTTCTTTTTCTTATCCGGCAGGCGTAGAACTAGTTCGCCAATGTTATAAGTTTTGGCCCGTACTTCTCTGCTTTGGTATCTGCGAGCCTGTTGCTGATAAAATGCGGAACGGGCTTTGGCTACGTCGCGATCCTCCTCCAAGGTGTCCAGACTGTCCTGCCGATCGAGCTCGGCTTCTCTTTCTTCATACATGCACACTCTAGGTGAGTCATGAATTATGTCATAGGGCAAGACTGCCTGTGCGCCGTACACCATAAAGAAGGGTGTATATCCGATACTATGATTCGGCGTGGTCCGCAGCCCCCAGAGTACGGAGTCGAGCTCCTCTACCCAGTGCGTGTTAGACTCCGTTAAGGAACGCACTAATCTGGGTTTAATGCCGCTCATTATAAGACCGTTTACTCGCTCGACTTGACCATTGGTTTGTGGGTGATAGACTGAGGCATAATCGAGCTTGATGCCCATTTTGCTGCACCAGAGTTTTACCTCGTCAACCGTGAATTTCGTGCCATTATCAGTGATGATGCTGTGGGGGACGCCATAACGGTGTACAACCCCGGATATGAAATCTATCACCGGTCCGGATTCGGCTATTTTAACCAGTTTGGCCTCTATCCATTTGGTGAATTTATCCACCATGACCAATATGTATTTTTTCTTGTGGGTTCCACCTTTAAGGGGTCCAACCATGTCAAGCCCCCAGACCGCAAAGGGCCATGTAATGGGGATTGTTTGGAGGGCAGTGGGTGGCATGTGGCTTTGATTTGCAAAGAGCTGGCAACCGACGCAACGTTGGACCAAGTCCTGTGCATCTGCCCGGGCCGTTGGCCAATAGAATCCTGTACGGAGGGCCTTGCTTACAAGAGTCCGGGCTACTGCGTGATGACCGCCGAGTCCGGCGTGAATTTCTGCCAAAAGATTCCGCCCTTCCTCTTCGGAGATGCACCTTTGAAGGACTCCACTAGTGCTTTTTTTTGTACAATTCTTCCTCATGGATCCTGTAGGCCTTGGATCGCCGCACTATGCAGCGTGCCTCATTTTGGTCCTTCGAAAGTTCCTATCTAGTTAGGTAGGTCAGGAATGGTTCTGTCCACGGGGCAATAATGGCCATTATTTCGTGGGCTGAAGGTGTTATTTCGGTGGCAGAGCCTCCGATTGTGTCAGAGAGTTCGGTATCGGGTATTTTGGCCGGGTCCGGACTGTTGTTACCGGTGTCCCCTTCCCATACTACGGATGGCTTGAACAGCCTTTCCAAAAATATGTTGGGGGGACCGCATCGCGTTTTGCGCCGATGCGGGCGAGGATATCCGCCGCCTGATTGTTTTCCCGAGCCACATGGTGAGATTCGAGCCCCTCGAACCGAGCTGACATTTTTAGGACGGCGTTTCGATAGGCCGCCATTTTCGGATCCTTGGCGTCAAAGTCTCCGTTTATTTAGGATATTGCGAGGTTTGAATCCCCACGCACCTCCAGGCGTTGAATTCCCATGGAGACTGCCATCCAAAGACCATGCAACAGAGTTTCGTATTCGGCTGCATTGTTGGAGTCTGTATACAATATTTGCAGTACGTACCGAAGGGTATCTTCGGTTGGGGACGTCAGGACGACGCCAGCCCTGAGACCAGCTAGCATTTTAGAACCGTTGAAGTGCATGATCCAATTGGAGTATGCACCGTACTCTTTAGGGAGTTCCGCCTCCGTCCATTCGGCGACGAAGTCGACCAATACTTGTGATTTAATGGCCTGTCGAGGTTTGTATGTTATGTCGAATGGGAGGACCTCAATGGCCCATTTGGCAATCCGGCCCGTAGCGTCGCGGTTGTTTATAATATCATTAAGTGGCACTTCCGAGGCTACTGTAATCGAACACTCTTGAAAGTAGTGTCACAGTTTCCGCGATGCCATGAATACCGCATATGCTATCTTTTGGTAATGCGGGTACCGTGATTTGCATGGAGTGAGGACAGTGGATACATAGTATACCGGCTTTTGAAGAGGAAATTTGTGTCCGTCCGCTTCCCGTTCGACAACGAGCACCGCGCTTACAACTTGATGAGTTGCCGCAATGTACAACAACATTGGTTTGCCGATGTTTGGCGCGGCCAGGATTGGGTTGGTTGCCAAAATGGCCTTTATTTCTTCCAATCCGGCTGTGGCCGCGTCCGTCCACTCGAAGTGTTCGGTGCGCCGAAGGAGGCGATAAAGGGGTAAAGCCTTTTCTCCTAAGCGGGAGATAAAGCGGCTTAGAGCCGCCACGCATCCAGTTAACTTCTGGATTTGTTTGAGGTCTGTTGGGGTAGCCAACTGTGACAAAGCTCAGATTTTGGCCGGATTAGCTTCGATACCTCTACTGGAGACAATGAATCCCAGGAGCTTTCTGGCTGGTACGCCGAAAACGCATTTTTCCGGATTGAGCTTGATGTCATATGTTCGGAGGTTGTCGAACGTGAGCCTCAAGTCGTCTATCAAAGAGTCGACGTGTTTGGTTTTGACGACCACATCGTCTATGTATGTATCTACTGTTTTGCCGATTTGTTTCTCCAGACATGTCTGAATCATGCGCTGAGATGTTGTGCCGGCGTTTTTGAGCCCAAAAGGCATTGTGTTGAAACAGAAGGGACCGTATGGTGTGATGAATGTCGTTGCGGCTTGGTCGGACTCCGCCATCTTGATTTGGTGGTAACCAGAGTATGCGTCGAGGAAACACAATGACTCGTGTCCTGCGGTAGCATCAATGATTTGATCGATGCATGGGAGGGGGAAGGGATCCTTTGGGCAAGCTTTATTGAGGTCTTTGAAATCGACACAAAGGCGCCAGGATTTGTCCTTCTTCGGTACCATCACCAGGTTTGCTAGCCAGTCCGGATGTTTTATTTCTCTGATGAATCCGGCCTCCAATAACTTGGCTAGTTCTTCTCCCATGGCCTGTCTCTTAGGTTCGGAGAAACGCCGAAGAGCTTGCTTGACCGGCTTGAATCCCTTTAGGATATTGAGGTTATGCTCGGCCAGCCTGCATGGGATTCCTGGCATGTCTGAGGGATGCCAGACGAATATGTCCCAATTCTCGCGCAGGAACTCTCGTAGTGCGGCGTCCACAACGGGGTTTAACTGTGCCCCGATGGAGGCTGTTTTTGTAGGGTCCGTTGGGTGGACTTGGAATTTGACTATTTCATCCGCTGGTTTAAAAGAGGTGGACTTGGATCTCTTGTCGAGTATCACGTCTTCCCTGTCCACTGTGGAGCGTAGCGTGGTTAATTCCTCGGCCGAGAGGGCTTCGGATAATGCCTCAAGGGCCAATGCGGCTGTTTTGTTTTCGGCACGGAGTGCTGTGTCCAGATCACTGGCGAGAGTGATGATTCCGTTGGGCCCGGGCATTTTAAGCTTCATGTACCCGTAATGGGGTACGGCTTGGAAGCTTATAAACGCCTCCCGTCCTAAAAGAGCGTGATAGCCACTGCTGAACGGGGCCACTTGGAATGTAATTTCTTCGGACCTGTAATTGTCCGGCGTGCCGAATACCACATCCAGTGTGATTTTCCCAGTGCAACGTGCTTCCCGACTGGGGATAATTCCTCTAAAGGTTGTGCTACTTTGCTCGATGCGGTTCCAGTCTATTTCCATCTTTTGAAGAGTTTCCTCATAGATGAGGTTTAGTCCGCTGCCGCCGTCCATGAGTACTTTAGTGAGTCGAAAGCCGTCCACGATTGAACTGAGGACCAGTGTGGCTGGTTCTCGGGCTGTTCGGACTTTAGGTTCATCACTGGCTGTAACGCCCTCGATGCGACTATATCTCCTATGTGTCGAAGCACGACTTAGAGGCATAACCGCATTGAAAGCAATGTCACAAGTAAGGTAATCTTCACAACAACCCATGTAAATAGATAAAAGGGGTAAAGGTACATAGTTGGCTTACAGTCGCCACATCACACAAATACATGAATAACATTACAATCATCCAATACACTCATGGTCCGACTACGGTACCAAAATAAAAGATCAACCCCAACATGCGACACGGTCCCCGATCGCCCCAACTGGGCATCACTACTGATCATCTGGGAAAGACACATAGTAACGGTGAGAGTCTTCGTCGAACTCCCACTTGAGCTTAAGCGCATCGTCTGGAACGGTATCATCGGTCCCTGCATCTGGTTTGGAAGTAAACTATGAGTCACGGGGACTCAGCAATCTCGCACCCTCGCGATCAAGACTATTTAAGCTTATAGGTAAGGCAAGGTAATATGTGGAGCTGCAGCAAGCGACTAGCATATATGGTGGCTAACCTGTTCGCAAAAGAGAGCGAGAAGAGAAGTCAAAGCACGAATGAAGAACTATGATCAAGAAGTGATCCTAGAACAACCTACGTCAAGCATTACTCCAACACCGTGTTCACTTCCCGGACTCCGCCGAGAAGAGACCATCACGGTAACACACGCAGTTGATTCATTTTAATTAAGTTAAGTTTCATGTTATCTACAACCGGACATTAACAAATTCCCATCTGCCCATAACCGCGGGCACGGCTTTCGAAAGTTCAAATCCCTGCAGGCGAGTCCCAACTTAGCCCATCACAAGCTCTCACAGTCATCGAAGGATATTCCTTCTCCTGAGACATTCCGATCAGACTCGGCATCCCGGTTTTACAAGACATCCTAGACAATGGTAAAACAAGTCCAGCAACACCGCCCGAATGTGCCGACAAATCCCGATAGGAGCTGCACATATCTCGTTCTCAGGGCACACTCGGATAAGCAATCCGTACAACTAAAACCAGCCCTCGAGTTTCCCCGAGGTGGCGCTGCAAGGGGCTCTTGTTTGGACCAACACTCAGAGGAGCACTGGCCCAGGGGGGGTTTAAATAAAGATGACCCTCGGGATCCGGAAACCCAAGGGAAAAATAGGCTAGGTGGCAAATGGTAAAACCAAGGTTGGGCATTGCTGGAGGAGTTTTATTCAAGGCGAACTGTCAAGGGGTTCCCATTATAACCCAACCGCGTAAGGAACGCAAAATCCGGGAACATAACACCGATATGACGGAAACTAGGGCGGCAAGAGTGGAACAAAACACTAGGCAAAAGGCCGAGCCTTCCACCCTTTACCAAGTATGTAGGTGCATTAAGATAACAAGATAATATAGTGATATCCCAACAATAAACAATGTTCCAACAAGGAACGATCTCCAATCTTCACCTGCAACTAGCAACGCTATAAGAGGGGCTGAGCAAAGCGGTAACATAGCCAATCAACGGTTTGCTAGGACATGGTGGGTTAGAGGTTTGACATGGCAATTTTGGAGGCATGATAAGCAAGTGGTAGGCATCATAGCATAGGCATAGCAAAAGAGCGAGCATCTAGCAAGCAAAGATAGAAGTGATTTCGAGGGTATGATCATCTTGCCTGCAAAGTTGTCAGAGTTGACTTGATCCTCGTAAGCAAACTCAACGGGCTCCTCGTTAGCGAACTTGTCTCCCGGCTCTACCCAAACAAGACAAACAAGCAAAAGGAACACAATCAACCACGTGCAATGCTCGAACAACATGATGCAAACATGGTATGCTATGCGGGATGCGATATGTGATGCATATGCAAGATTTGACAAGGAATGATTGAACCTGGCCTCAAATAGGAAATCCAAGAGTGCCACTGGAAAGGTGAGGTGATTTCGGTTTAAATTGATATAAAGATCACTGGAATCGAATGCACGGTTTGGAAATGGCAAGCAAAATAAATATGGCACCGGTCTGTGATAATCAGCAAGTAGCCATCTAAATGCATCAAGATAAATATGCTACAACACTCAAACATGACAACACAATATATGGTAGGGATCCACTCATGATGCTTGACAAAAGATGAACACTGAGCTACGGCTAATTCATCCATTAACAGGTTCAAACAAGCATGTCAAAAGTGCAAATGATAACA
This sequence comes from Triticum urartu, assembly GCF_003073215.2. Taxonomy (NCBI): domain Eukaryota; kingdom Viridiplantae; phylum Streptophyta; class Magnoliopsida; order Poales; family Poaceae; genus Triticum; species Triticum urartu. The sequence goes on along the minus strand of NW_024117971.1, from coordinate 50,993 downwards.
GGTTTCAGACTTAGTGAAATTAACACAAGTCTGGAATTTAACATCAGGTAGCACATTTTGGAGCATGAAAACTATAAGCTACAGGAACTTAACATGGCAAAGCAAGGCATGGCATGAAGCTACTCAAAGCACTTAACAAAAGTCCCTTAGTGACCTTGAGCCAAAAGGGATCAGAAAATACAATTGCAAGCATGTGAACATGGCAAAAACATAATCAGATTACAGACTTAGTGAAAAACTGGAGCACAGAGCATGGCATGACAAACTAAGCATACACCCATCAAGAATACATGGCATAGAATCTAGACATGGCAAGAACAACAACATAGCATGCACGGATCAATAGCAACATCCTCGGCAAAATCGCTAACAAGTCAACAATCTGCTAGGATTCACGAAATAGCAAAAGTAGAGCTCGATTGACTCAAGCTAGGGTGCTCCATAAATGCAAACAAAGACATGGATGGATGGAGCACCACAATGTTAACAAATCATCCTTATTGATCATCCTCAAAAGAGGCACGTATCACTAGGAAACAACACGAACATATGGCATACCGACAAAATCAGGACAAGGACTTCGAGAAATTCTAAGTCCCTGAAATCAGCATTACCGAATACGCTACTTTGCAAGCTTGTGCTAGTCACCACACATATCACAAAAATACATGGTAAGCACCTCTGTAAAATGGCATGGCATATAACAAAACTCATGTAGAGCTCAGGAGCATATCATGCACACATTAAACATGGCAAAAATGACAAATATCTATTTGATGAAACAGATCTGACAAGTTTATCACATAGCCCTCTTCCAACAGCATTTCACGCATCAAGATGAGCTCAAATGAAAATGATGCAATGAGATGAAATGATGTACTCTTTGAGACGAACATTTTGATATGCTAGACGCGCAAATCGGAGCTACGGATGCGGAGATACGACATGCCAAAGTTTGCAAAATAATTAGGGTTTCGGGGATAAAAAGTGAACTGTCCCAAATAGATCTCAGATCCGGACCGAGAGCACTGTAGTGGCACGGCTGCCGAGGTTCATCGGGGAGATGGGTTCGCCAGAGTAAGGGAGTCCCCGGAGTCAGACTTGCCGGGCGGCGCGGACAACGAGGAGGGCGGCGAGGCGGCGCCGGAGTAGGACTTGCCGGTGGTGGCGCGGCGGAGCACCGTGCGGTGGCGGGGCGGACGTGGCGGCGGTCGCCGGCGCGGGGCGGCGGCCAGAGCGGGTGCTCGCCGGTCGGGCAATGCGGTGGAGGAGAAGAGGCGGCGCGGTCGGGCGATGCCCCTTGGGCGCGGCGGCGACGGGATCGGGCCGCGGGGGCCCAGATCGGGCTCCGCGGGCCTCGGCGGCGGCGGGCGGCGGGCGCCACGTGGCAGGCATGGGTTGGCACGGAGGCGGCAGCGGACGCGTCCGGTCCGCTCCGGACGTGTCCGGCGGCGTGGGGAGCGGAAATTTAGGGTTTGGGGAAGAAGAGACCCGGGATTTGGAATGAGGGGTCTATATAGAGGCGTAGAGGGAGCTAGGAAGCTCCAAATGGAGTGCGGTTTTCGGCCACGCGATCGTGATCGAACGCTCTAGATGATGGAGAGGGTTTAGGTGGGTTTTGGGCCAAAATGGAAGGGTGTTGGGCTGCAACACACACGAGGCCTTTTCGGTCCCTCGGTTAACCGTTGGAGTATCAATCGAAGTCCAAATGGGACGAAACTTGACAGGCGGTCTACCGGTAGTAAACCAAGGCCGCATGACAAGTCTCGGTCCAATCCAGAAATGTTTAACCCCCACACACGAAAAGAGGTAGAACGGACCACCAGAGGAGATAGGAGCGCCGGAATGCAAAACGGACAACGGGGAAAATGCTCGGATGCATGAGACGAACACGTATGCAAATGCAATGCACATGATGACATGATATGAGATGCATGACAAAGGCAACAACACACGGAGACAAAAAACCCGAACCTGAGGAAATAAAATAACTTAGGCCGGAAACGGCAAGAGTTGGAGAACAGATGAGGTAAATTACATCCGGGGTGTTACACTGGCATTGAAGGTAATAGCCGTGTCACTCCATGGATTTATTGCTGCTACGTGGCAGATTTCGGCCATGCCGCGGAGTGTTCTCTTGCGCCTATTATTTGACGCAAAGGTCTCGAACACAGTTAACACCGTATTGTTATCCACGGGATGGTGCTCTGTGGTATTTGGGATAAGAAGATCCTCACCACTTTTGGCCACCTGCCGGAGTATCCAACATGCTCTAAGGCTGCGCGTTGGTATTATATCCGCTGTGCTATGAATTTTGCAGGGTCCGTTGAGCCATCCCTCCAGTACGGTTCCATGCCCTGTAGAGGGTTTTTGCTTTTTGGTAGTTGACCCGGGTGTATTGTGATAATGCACCCTTTTATTTCGGACTGGGTTTGTATTCAGGGCCGGATTATCCCAAAAGTTTGTTTCAGTTTTCCAAGCACTTTCCATCGCACAGTACTTTCGTACTATGGACGCCAAGTCAGCGAAGCATGTTATCTCATGGTGATTTATGGCGTTAAGGATTCCCTTGTCCATGCAATTATTGCAGAAAAATGAGATTGCGTCTTCCTCGCGACAGTCCTTAACCTTGTTCATCGCAAGGAGGAATCTAGCCCAATAGTGATGTACTGTTTCCTGGGGCTCTTGCCTGATGTGGAAAAGATCGCTTATGTTTGGGTGGGTGGGTGGAATTGAATCCGAACCATTACCCGATCTGGGATCCAGGGGCTGAGGAGTTTCCAATTTTGGAAGTTCCGGTTCCAGGGTGTTACCCGATAATCCTGGTCCGCTGCCTGACTCTAAGTTCAAGGATTGGATGTTGTCCCCCCGCGAACGGGCGTCCGGCTCGAAGAGCTCGGGAATCCGGACATAGTTGGTCCTCAAGATAGAGGAAAGGTCGCCGCATTGTTCCTCCACCACTACAATATGATGGGTGACCGGTGGAGAGTTAATCTCCCTTTGGTCGGGTTTAAACCCAATCCGATCATAGTCCGTAGCGACTCCCAAGGCGGCGATGCGATCCAAGAGCTCGTTTAAGGAGGCGAGCTCCATTGGATCCATCTGTTCGGCGAGTGCCGATTTGACGTGGAGGCTGTTTTCGATGACCCGAGAAGTCATCGTCGGCACGGCGGCCGAACAGGTAGTCATGATGAACCCGCCTAGCCGGAGAGTTTCGCCGACAACCAAAGCTCCCCCGACAGTAGTACCGTCTTTAAAGACAAGACGAGACATCCTTCCTTCTAGCGACGACACAGAGGAACTCTCAATGAAAGCAGCAATGTCGATGTCAAAACTGGTGGATCTCGGGTAGGGGGTCTCGAACTGTGCGTCTAAGGCGGATGGTAACAGGAGGCAGGGGATACGATGTTTTACCCAGGTTCGGGCCCTCTTGATGGGGGTAAAACCCTACGTCCTACTTGATTAATATTGATGATATGGGTAGTACAAGAGTAGATCTATCGCGAGATCAGAGCGGCTAAACCCTAGAAGCTAGCCTATGGTATGATTGTATGTTGTCCTACGGACTAAAACCCTCCGGTTTATATAGACACCAGAGGGGGCTAGGGTTACACAAGGTCGGTTACAAGGGAGGAGATATACATATCCGTATTGCCTAAGCTTTCCTTCTACGCCAAGTAGAGTCCCATCCGGACACGAGACGAAGTCTTCAATCTTGTATCTTCATAGTCCAACAGTCTGGCCAAAGGATATAATCCGGCTGTCCGGAGACCCCCTAATCCAGGACTCCCTCAGTTACAGTTTTGCGCAAAGCCAATTTTCCCTACTGCAAAGGAATAAATTTTATTTAACTATCATGGTAGTTGTTAAACATTGAGAATGGTTGACAGCATTCTCAATCCCAATTAAGCATCATCATTAAAAAAACCAACAAAATTAATTAGAGTAACATGATGAGATTCACATGATAATCCAGGTACTAGATACTCAAGATGTCCATAACCGGGGACACGGCTAAGCATGATTAGTTTATACACTCTGCAGAGGTTTGCGCACTTTTTCCCACAAGACTCGATCTCCTCCGTTGGGATTCTCGCACTACATGGTGTTTGAGAAACGGATGACCGAGACACAGTCTTTCAGAAGCGCTAGCACCTTACAATCGGGTAGACCGTTACACCTACTTTCCCCGACATCTGCTAGTCTACCATTGTAAATCCCCAATATTTCTTTATTTTGGGAAAGTCATTTTATTCCCTCCTCATATTTTGATAATAGAAATAATTGAAGATAAAATAAATAAAATCAAATGATCCTATTTTCAAAATTTGAGAAAACTCAATAAAATAACGAAATCCCCAACTCTCTCCGAGGGTCCTTGAGTTGCGTAGAATTTTCTAGGATCAACCAAAATGCAATAAAATATGATATGCAATGATGATCTAGTGTATAACATTCCAAATTGAAAATTTGGGATTTTACATGCTCATACTTTTTCATTGTATCATCCATGCTAGTTTAGTTTCCTTTTTATGCTTTCTTCTTGTGTGTTTGATAAACCTTAAGAAAAACTAAAAAAATTAGTTGTAGGTTTTAATTAGTTTACTTTCCATGCTTGTAGTAGTAATTAAAAAGAAAACCCAAAAAGATTTCCTGTTCTTCTTTTACTTGTTGGGAGCTCTCCCGTGTAAATAGTTTCATTTCTTTTCTTTTCTTTGGGGGTCGGTAGGAGAAGACCATAATTAAATTGTGGAAGTGGCTCTTGTATGCATACTTGTTGATCTGACAAAAGAGCCCATATTGCCTTGTCTTCTCCTATTTATTGAATGCTTGCAGATTCCAGCTTAGTCCAATGCACGTGCACTATTATTTTTATTCACATCGTTCGGTCGTGCAAGTGAAAGGCAATTATGACGATATATGATGGACTGACTAAGATGAGAAAAGCTGGTATGAACTCGACCTCTTTTTTTTGTAAATATGATTAGTTCATCGTTCCTGATTCAACCTATTATGAATAAACATGTTTGCAATGACAACTAGAGATCATAGTTTCTTGTGCCATGCTTGATTAGCTACGAGTTATAATGGTTTACCTTGCGTGCCAACATGCTATTAAAATGGTTGTGATGTGGTATGATAGGGTGGTATCCTCCTCTGAATGATTTAAGTGACTTGACTTGGCGCATGTTCACACATGTAGTTGAAACAAAATCAACATAGCCTTCACGATATTTATGTTCATGGTGGATTATATCCTACTCATGCTTGCATTCGGTGTTAATTAATTTTAATGCATGTTCATGACTGTTGTCGCTCTCTAGCTGGTCGCTTCCCCAGTCTTTTGCTAGCCTTCACCTGTACTAAGCGGGAATACTGCTTGTGCATCCAATCCCTTAAACCCCAAAGTTATTCCATATGAGTCCACTATACCTACCTATATACGGTATCTACCTGCCGTTCCAAGTAAATTTGTATGTGCCAAACTCTAAACCTTCAAATAAATATCCTGTTTTGTATGCTCGAATAGCTCATGTATCAACTAGGGTTGTCTGTATCTTCCATGTTAGGTGGGTTATTCTCAAGAGGAGTGGACTCCGCTCCTCACTCTCGAGAAAGTGGTTGGTCACCGGGATGCCCAGTCCCATGCTTTATGCAAACTAAATCAAAATAATTGCAAACAAAACTCCCTCTGGGACTCTTGTTATTTGGAGGCACTCGTTGTTTCGAGCAAGCCATGGATTGATGCTTGTTGGTGGAAGGGGGGTATAAACTTTACCATTCTGTTTGGGAACCGCCTATAATGTGTGTAGCATGGAAGATATCGCCATCTCTTGGTTGCTATGTTGACAATGAAAGTATACCACTCAAAATATTATTCACCTCTGTTTCAAAACCGAGCTCTGGCACCTCTACAAATCCTTGCTTCCCTCTGCGAAGGGCCTATCTATTTACTTTCAATGCTGAGTCATCACCCTCTTATTAAAAAGCACCAGTTGGAGAGCACCACTGTCATTTGCATTCGTTACTGTTAGTTTACATTGAGTATGACTTGACTGGATCTCTTTTACCATGAATTACAATGTCTAGTCGGTCCTTGGTCTTTAAAGGTGCTCTGCGTTTATGTTTTACGGTCTCAGAAAGGGCTAGCGAGATACCATCTTGTTATATCATATTATGATTGTTTTGAGAAAGTGTTGTCATCTGAGATTTATTATTATTGCTTGCTAGTTGATTATGCTATTGATATGAGTAAACTTGAGACCTAAGCGTTATTGCGAATGTGGTTAGTTATAATCTTTGATGAAAACTTGAATGCTGGCTTTACATATTTACAACAAGAGCAAACAGAGTTTGTAAAAGTTTTTATTTATCACTTTCAGTTTGTTAACTGAATTGCTTGAGGACAAGCAAAGGTTTAAGCTTGGGGGAGTTGATACGTCTTCGTCATATCTACTTTTCCAAACACTTTTGCCCTTGTTTTGGACTCTAACTTGCATGATTTGAATGGAACTAACCCGGACTGACGCTGTTTTCAGCAGAATTACCATGGTGTTATTTATGTGCAGAAACAAACATTCTCGGAATGACCTGAAACTTCACGAAGCAACTTTTTGGAAAATATAAAAAATACTTGCAAAAGATGAAGGCCAGGGGCCCACCACCTGTCCACGAGGCTGGGGGCGCGCCCCCTACCTCGTGGGCCCCCTGGAGCTCCTCCGAATCCAACTCCAACTCTATATATTGTGTTTTGGGGAGAAAAAATCATAGAGAAGTCGCGTTTTACGATACGGAGCCGCCGCCAAGCCCTAAAACCTCTCGAGAGGGCTGATCTGGAGTACGTTCGGGGCTCCGGAGAGGGGAATCCGTCGCCATCGTCATCATCAACCATCCTCCATCATCGATTTCATGATGCTCACCGCCGTGCGTGAGTAATTCCATCATAGGCTTGCTGGACGGTGATGGGTTGGATGAGATCTATCATGTAATCGAGTTAGTTTTGTTAGGGTTTGATCCCTAGTATCCACTACGTTCTGAGATTGATGTTGCTATGACTTTGCTATGCTTAATGCTTGTCACTAGGGCCCGAGTGCCATGATTTCAGATGTGAACCTATTATGTTTTCATCAATATATGAGAGTTCTAGATCCTATCTTGCAAGTCTATAGTCACCTATTATGTGCTATGATCCATTAACCCCGAAGTGACAATAATCGGGATACTTACCGGTGATGACCGTAGTTTGAGGAGTTCATGTATTCACTATGTGTTAATGCTTTGTTCCGGTACTCTATTAAAAGGAGGCCTTAATATCCCTTAGTTTCCGTAAGGACTCCGCTGCCACGGGAGGGTAGGACAAAAGATGTCATGCAAATTCTTTTCCATAAGCACGTATGACTATATTCGGAATACATGCCTACATTACATTGATGAACTGGAGCTAGTTCGGTGTCACCCTAGGTTATGACTGTTACATGATGAACCGCATCCGGCATAATTCTCCATCACCGATCCATTGCCTACGAGCTTTCTATATAGTGTTCTTTGCTTATTTACTTTTCCGTTGCTATTGCTATCATCACTACAAAATACCAAAAACATTACTTCTACTACTGTTACCTTTTGCTACCATTACCACTACTATCATATTACTTTGCTACTAAATACTTTGCTGCAGATACTAAGTTTCCAGGTGTGGTTGAATTGACAAATCAGCTGCTAATACTTGAGAATATTCTTTGGCTCCCCTTGTGTCGAATTAATAAATTTGGGTTGAATACTTTACCCTCGAAAACTGTTGCGATCCCCTATACTTGTGGGTTATCAACGTCAATGGATTGTTATATGATCTAATTATGCTATCATTGTTGAGAGAACTTGCACTAGTGAAAGTATGAGCCTTAGGCCTTGTTTCGAAGCATTGCAATATCGTTTTCGCTCACTTTTATCACTTGCTACCTTGCTGTTTTTATGTTTGCAGATTATAGAAACCTATATCTACTATCCATATTGCACTTGTATTACCATCTCTTCGCCGAACTAGTGCACCTATACAATTTACCATTGTATTGGGTGTGTTGGGGACACAAGATACTCTTTGTTATCTGGTTGCATGTTCTTTTGAGAGAGACCATATTCATCCTATGCCTCCCACGGATTGATAAACCTTAGGTCATCCACTTGAGGGAAATTTGCTATTGTCCTACGAAACTCTGCGTTTGGAGGCCCAACACGAGTCTACAAGAAGAAGGTTGTGTAGTAGACATCAGGAGGTAATATGGGCATCCAGGTTTCGCTATTGGTTATTGACCAGAGAGGTGCCTCGGTCATGTTTACATAGTTCTCAAACCCGCAGGGTTTGCACGCTTAACGTTCGACGACGATTTAGTATTATATGAGTTATGTGATTTGGTGACTGAATGTTGTTCGGAGTCCCGGATGAGATCACGAACATGAAAAGGAGTATCTAAATGGTCGAGAGGTAAAGATTGATATATAGGTGATAGTATTTGGACACCGAAAGTGTTCCAAATAGTATCGGGTATTTATTGGAGTACCGGGGGGCTTACCGGAACCCCCGCGGGGAATAATGGGCCATATGGGCCATGAGAGGGAGGCACACCAGCCCACAGGGGGTGGCGCCCCCCCTATCGCATGAGGCCGATTGGGAGAAGGAAGAGGGGGTTCGACCCCCCTTTCCTTCCTCCCTTCCCTCTTCCCTTTTCCTCTCCGGTAAAATAAGGAAGGGGGCGCCACTTGGGAAACCACAAGTAGGATCCGAATCCTACTTGGGGCGCCCTGATACGTCTCCAACGTATCTGTAATTTTTGATTGTTTCATGCTATTATATTATCATTCTTGGATGTTTTACAATCATTTTATTTTCATTTTATATCATTTTATGGTACTAACCTATTGACATAGTGCCAAGTGCCAGTTGTTGTTTTTGCATGTTTTTTACATCGCAGGAAATCAATATGAAACGGAGTCCAAACACCGCTTTCTGTGGATTTTTTATGGACCAGAAGACCACCAATGGGCCATAGAAGTACCTGGGGGGTGCCCTGAGGGGGCACAAACCACCAAGGTGCGCCTGGGGGCCCAGGCGCGCCCAGGTGGATTGTGCCCACCTCGGTGGCCTCCCGCACCCCCTCTTTACCCTATAAATTCCTAAAAATTCCAGAAACCCTCGGGGTAAACCTAGATCGGAAGTTCCGCCGCCACAAGGCTCTGTAGCCAACGAAAACCAATCTATACCCCGTTCCGTCACCCTGTCGAAGGGGGAAATCATCTCTGGTGGCCATCTTCATCATCCCGGCGGCCACCATGATGAGGAGGGAGTAGTCACCCTTAGGGCTGAGGGTGTGTACCAATAGCCATGTGTTTAATCTCTCTCTCTCTCTCTCGTGTTCTTGAGATGTCACGATCTTGATGTATCACGGGCTTTGTTAATATAGTCGGATCATATGGTGTTTTCCCCTCTCTATCTTGTTGTGATGAATTGAGTTTTTCCCTTTGATATTTCGTTGTTATTGGATTGAATACTTTTATGGATTTGAGAACACTTGACATATGTCTTGCAATTGAATACTCGTGGTGACAATGGGGTACAATATTGATTCACTTGATATATGTTTTGGCACTCAACTCGCGGATTCCCAAGGTGACATTGGGGTAATCTATGCATAGGGGTTGACGCACGTTCTTGTCCTTGTTTCTCCGGTAGAAATCTTGGGGCACTCTTTGAAGTTCTTTGTGTTGGATTGAATATTATGAATCTGAATTTGCTTTGGTGTTATTTTAGTACAAACTCTTAGTTAGATCGATTGGAAAGAATAGCTTTGTGTTATTTTAGTACGAACTCTAGGATAGATTGATTGGAAAGAATAACTTTGAGGTGGTTTCGTATCCTACAAACAATTACGTCTTATGTTCTCCACTAGATAGGACCTTTTGAGTGATTCTTCGTTGCACGTTGAGGGACGGTTATATGATCCAATTATATTAGCATTGTTGAGAGATTGCACTAGTGAAAGTACGGACTCTAGGCCTTGTTTTTAAGCATTGCAATACCGTTTTTGTGCCCGTTTACTATTTGCTACCTTACTGTTTTTATTTATTCAGATTATAAAAATATATTTCTACCATCCATATTACACTTTTATCACTATCTCTTCGCTGAGCTAGTGCACCTATACAATTTGTCAGTGTATTGGGTGTGTTGGGGACACAAGAGATTTCTTGTATTTGGTTGCAGGGTCGTTTGAGAGAGACCATCTTCATCCTACACCTCTCACGGATTAATAAACCTTAGGTCATCCACTTGAGGGAAAATTGCTACTGTCCTACAAAACTCTGCGTTTGAAGGCCCAACACGTGTCTACAAGAATAAAGTTGCGTAGTAGACATCACGCCCCATGGCTGCCTCTCCTCTCCTCCCACCTATATATATGTGGGGAGGGGAGCGCCTAGAACACACAACAACAATTGTTAGCCGTGTGCGGTGCCCCCTCCACAGTTTACACCTCCAGTCATAGTTTTGCGGTGCTTAGGCGAAGCCCTATGAGAATCACTTAAGCATCACCGTCACCATGCCGTCGTGTTGACGGAACTCATCTACTTCCTTGACACCTTTCTGGATCAAGAAGGCGAGGGACGTCATTGCGCTCAACATGTGCAGAACTCAGAGATGCCGTACATTCGGTACTTGATCGGTCGGAGCTAGAAGAAGTTCGACTACATCAACAACATTGTCAAATGCTTTCGCTTTTGGTCTACGAGGGTACGTGGACACACTCTTCCCCCTCATTGCTATGCATATCCTAGATAGATCTCTCGTGAGCGTAGGAATTTTTTTGAAATTGCATGCTACGTTTCCCAACAGGTGCGTCCTGAATTCCATGCCGAGCCCTGCGGTATGAGGTCTAAAAATGATGTTGTATAGCTAGCCATGCAAAGATTTTACATATGAGAATTGCCCAACTTCTCCAAATGCATGTGGTTGTCTCAGATCAAACAGACCTTGGCAAAGCCTGTTGTAGGATTGACTTTGCCGTGTGTCGTGGTTTTTTCACGGCAGATGTCCTTGTGAAAGGACTTAGTCGTGGAGCCATCGCTACGGGTTAGATTAAAGGGGTTAAAGCGGACAAGGGACGAGAGAGTTATATGCTCATTCGGCCCCTTACGATGAAGGTAAAAGCCTACTCCAGTTGTGATGGAATTGTTGGGGTTTCAATGACCAGGGAGCGAATCCGCTTTGCCTGGCTCTCGAGTTGTTGTCTGTTCTCCCTAAACCGCCGCCGGGTCGTCCCTTTATATACATAGGTCGACGCCCGTCGGTTTACAGAGTCCCGAGGCCAGATCATCAACGTGTCCAACTCGGTATCTATTCCTCCTATCTTACAATACAAGTTACATGATAATGTTGGTTTATATCTACAGGCCTTAACCCGCTTTTGGGCCTTGGGCCTTCATAAAGCGCCACCATCCTTGTCTTCATGGGCTCTGAATAAAATAACCATCATGGGGATAATCCGGCCTCTTCTATCTGGTTTACGTCCAATAGTAATATCCCCAACATTAGGCCCCAGATTGATTTGAACTTGTTCATGTCAATCTTCAACACTTCGAAAAATTCTTCCCCTTGCACCTTCGCATAAATTTTGTAAACCGCCGTGACGTCATCCTCCAGATCTATAGTAAACCGCCGTGACGTCACCTATTTATTGAAGACGAAGATACCTGTTATTAATGAGCATCCAACCATCGAGGCAACAACTTTACTAAAAATCCATTTTTGAGCTCCTCGATTCCCGCGTCGGTCGCTTATCTCTTTGCCTTATAAATAGGGTTGAAGATCTCTTTCTTTTTCCTTCCGTTGCCTCTTCGTCTCTTCTTCCTCCTTGCGATGACTCTGCACCAGAGCGCCGCCGCTGTCGTCGAGCTTTACCTCTGCCTCATCGCCGGCCGCTGCATCAACCTGACTGGATCAGAAACACGTGGCGCACCTCCTCTGATTCAACAGCTTCGGTAAGTCTTCCCCCTTTTCTTTGTAGATCCACTTAGGGTTTCAGCATTCATCAGAGTTCATCAAAGATCATGTGCCGTTCTTCTCTTTCCTTACCAGTAGCATCAAAGACTAGTTAGATCTGTTAGCTCTTTGTGTGACCGTAGCCACAATCTCACTTTTCCTTATCAGACCATCCCGTTCTTATAGGAAAAACTCATCTGAACCTGATGAACTAGTATCTGAAATTTAGGTCTAAATATATTCTAGATTTTTGTCATACCGCGGATCTGAAATCATCATATAACTCTTGTGAAACTTGTTTTCCTTCACTTTAGGCATTTGTAGATCTGTACTCTTCATACCAATATAGGCGGTTTAACTTTTGGAAGTATGATAATCCGGCATATACCATTAGTCCCCTCATAAACCACCGATTCCTTTATTCTTCCACTTCTTCCATCGCTAAACTCCGGTTTAACAATATGCATATACCTCTGCTTCTGCTTATCGCTTTACCATTCATAACTGCATCGGCCTCCGATTTAACCATTTTATCTGCTTAAATTCCTTTCTCTTTACCCTGTTACGCTTTATGCCTTGTCAATTACGAATCGTAAACTGGCAGTAATCTTTTCCAGCTCTTCATTTGCAATGGCTAAACAATTTTATTCCTGTAACTGGGTCCCCTCCCGGGTTACTGAGGTGCAATTGGAAGGATGCACTACAAAAAAAATACTCTTCCGTGATGATACATGTTTGTCACAGTAGGTCGCTTTTTTTGTCATGCATGTACATCCATGACAAATTTATGACAGAATCAAGATAGTCATACCTGTGCTGTCGTAGAAGTGTTCCATGACATTACCAAAATTATCATCACGGAAGTGTCCACTTCCATGACGATAAATCGCGCGTCACAGAAGTGCTTTCGTCAAGGGTGACCGACACGTGGCATCCACCATAACGGAACGCCGTTAAGCTATCGAGTCGGGTTTTGGATCCGATAACCCATTAACAGCCCCGACCAATGGGGATTTTCCACGTGTAAAATCATCATTGGCTATAGGAAACATGTGTCGGCTCATCGTCGGGACGGATGTCATCCACTCACTAGATAGAAGGCGCCTATGATACGTCGACACGTGGCACGACCCAACAAGTTTAAATGGGCTGGCCCAACTAAAGGCCCACAAGATTTTGCGGACCATAATGGGCCGGCCCAGCTAAAGGCCCACGAGATTTTGTGGACCATAATGGGCTGGCCCAGCTAAATGCCCACAAGATTTTGCGGGCCATAATGGGACGGCCCAGGTAAAGGCCCACAAGATTCTTGCAGGTCATAATGGGTCGGCCCAGCTAAAGGCCCACGAGATTTCGCCGACATTAATGGGCCGGCCCAGCTGTAGGCCCACAAGATTTTGAGGACCCTAGTAGGCCGGCCCATTAACTGGCTGCCATGTTTTGGGCCAAATGTCGGCCCATATTTGATCCGGTCCATTAATGGCCTACCACGCTCCGGGCCTAATAGTGGCCCATATGAGATCCGGCCCGTTAAAAGCCTACCACGTTCTGGGCCAAATTATGGCCCAGATCAGGTCCGGCCCTTTAAGAGCCTTTGGGATCAATTATGGCTCATATCAGATTCGGCCCGTCAACTGGAGACTATGCTTTTGGGCCCACTTGCTAAAGGCCCACTTAGTAATTCGGCCTGATATTAGTTTTGGCCTGTTAAGGGCCCGTTTAACATTTCGACCCTATATTAATTTCGGCCTGTTAAAAGCTCGTCATATAGTTGGGCCTAACTACGGCCCGGATTGCATCCGGCCTGCTCGCAGCCGATATCTGATTGGACCAAACAAGGACCCAGACTATTTTGGCCTATTAAAAGCCCATGATTTGATTCGCACAATCATGGGCTGGGGTTCATTTCGGGCTGCTGCGTAACTAGTAGGAATAAGAACAAACCTACTCTATACAATAAAGAAATTACGACATAGTAACTAAGAATAAACCTACACTACACAATAAAGGATTTAAGGTATATTACATCCACTGGGCATGAAAGTTCGCCACCAGTGATCATAAAGTGCAACGAAGAAGCAGATTACAAAAACTGGGCACCATTGCAACGTAACAAAATAATACTGAACTGAGACCACTTCCAAGATAGTTCAAGAAAGGTTAGCCTTGCAGGGGAACTGCTGCGCAAGCTGCTGAGCAAGGCTGTGAGACCGACCTAGCATGTCGGTCATAGCTTCCAGGTGTAGCTGTTTAGCGATGAGGTTCTCATTGGTCTTCTCCGCAATCTTTCTTAGAGATAGGACTTCAAGTCGAAGTTGAGTTGCAGAATGCCTTTCTGCTAGAACTTGGGACTGAAGAAGTCAAACTGATTCAGACAACGAATTCTGTGAGCTTGTCTGACTGTTAGTCTCATGTAACTTGAACACTGCATCAAGACAAGACTTTGGGGTTCTCTCGCTATCTTCAAGATGTTTTGCCTTCTTTGCTGCAATATATGTTGGGTTTGTCTCACAGCCTTCAGCAGACTTGTGCACGCCATCAGGCATATCACCCTAAAACAAAGCAGAGAGATGACAGGTTTTGCACGTGTATAAACAAAGATGATAACTGTTCTGTCAATTCTATCCAATTTCAAATTAGAAAATAAAGAGTATGTTCAAAATATCAATAGCATAATTTGGCATTGTTCATAATGCGGGGAGCTTCACCACACTACTAGATTACCATGTCAACATAACAAGCATAGATGAAGGGCAAAGAAAATCATTGTATATATTTTGGATAATGTGCATGGCATGTTGTTCATATCATCAGCCACATCAGTAAGAAAAAACAGGAGATGACAAGGTGCAAATGTGGGCTGCTTCACCACACACTGGATTATAGATCCACAAAAACAAGCATACATATAGGGAGTATTAAGTAATGTGCATGGTATGAACAAGGAATTTGGTTTTACAAGTAAAACTTAGAACTTACGGTCCTTACGAACATGCATTTTGGTAGAAACAGCAAACTAAACAGCAGTAAATGATAGGGAGTATGAGAAAATTAAACAGCAGTTGAGGATAAAGGCTTTAGAAGGACTGACTTACATTAACAGTTAACACCAGCTTTATAATGCCCTTCTCCATGGCAAGTGAAGGATAACTCAAGAATTTCAGCACATAATCTTCTTCATAAGCATTGCCTGTACTCAACATTTTGTAGAGAGTAATTATAGATATGATAATACTGGAAGGGGTAGAGGATAATGAAGATAAGATGCAGATTGATGCTACATAATCAACTACCAATCCCTGGAAGTACAAGCGTTACAGGACAAAATGTACTGACAAGAGCAATGGGCTACACTTCTGCACTGGCATTGTCTGTGTATTCTACTTGTTGGTAAGATTAAATATAGATCTGATCTTTTTTAGTAAATGGTGGGCGAGGGAGATAAGATGCAGAATGCTAAAAAATGAACCAATCCCTCTTCCCATAATACAAGAGTGTTTTGAACACTGGTGTACTGTACAAAACGTTCTTATATTATGGGACGGAGGGAGTAGCTGTTAATGTAAGTACAGTGATAGACCACGTTTAGTCCTTACAAGAGGACTACAGAGCGAAACCTCTTCAAAAGCATTGGGTTGATTCTAAATTTATGTAAGAGTCCATACGGATCTTATAATGTCCACCAAATGGACGATTACGAGGCTAACATGTGCAGTGATGCTACATAATCAAACAGCTATGAAAGTAAGTATGGTCATACAGGGCAAGAGGTACTCACAAGAGCAATGCAGTGTGCAGTATAGTTGCGAGATTCTGTGGTCCCTTGAGAACGAATGTTCTTCTGCTAACAGTTTTCGTACAAGTGAGAGATTAAGGCAAATGCAGAAATGTAGTTCAAATTGTGGTGTGATATCATAGAGAGTACCTTACGCTGCAGCCGAGACCAATGTGTAACAAGATTATTCCAGTCACCGTCGGATAAATGTAGCACCGGAGACTTTACAGAAATTTTGTTCAGAGGCTTGCCATCGAAGTGCGCTTGCCTCAGGTAGGAACGATACTTCATCAACGAGTTCTTGAAAAGCGCAACCAACCCTTGCTCGTCATCACAATCCAGTTTGCGCCTCGCCTATTTAAAAGAATGAAATCTTGTGTCTTCTATCAGCAGAAACATATGCAGCAATGACCATGAATAACATTAGTACATTACTTACGCGTAAGTTGCGTAGGAAGACTGGAAATTGTTCTGTGTCTGCGGTATAATCTTTCCATGAAGGAAAGATGCGCACAAAGTTCCTGACAATAACATAAGCTTCGTCTTCTAAACTAGGAAGAAATGGAACATGGGTCCTATTTGCTGCAATTGGGGCTCTCTCTGGTTCGAAAAGGGATTTGGCAACTGGATTTGGTGTACTCTTTGCTGGAATGGGGGTTTTGCGTCGTACAGCTCGTGCTATGTCAACTGGCATAATCATACTGTTTGCTGCAGTTGGGGTCTGCTGAGTTGGGGCATCAGAAATGACCAGTGTAGTAGGGCTAGAGTCTGCTAGAGTTGGGGTATTTTCTGGGTCACGTGATATTGCAACTACACCTAATGGGCTATTTGATTTATCAAGTGCCACTACCTTTTCCAAATACTTTGCTTGTGCTCCTCCACGATCAGCAATCGCCCTCTTCCTTTTGAACGTCTGATACACAAGAAAAACATTTGAATGGATAAATATGGTATGATGACAGATGGAATATGTACTGAAAATGGATACGCAGGGCGTATTCACATACACGATGTGTAAACTAAGCTAATGGCAGTTCAACAAAGTAGAAGCAATGCAAAGCATCAGTTGCAAGATATGTGCGAGCAATGTAACCATGGAAAGTTAGAGCAAGTACCTTGATGGGTGAATAAGATAGGGCATCTTCCTCTGACTCCTCCACTAGGGAGCTACATTGACTTAGGTCTACCTCTAGCTCAGAATCACTGTTAGGATCATATTCTGAGCATGAATCTGTAGGTGGAGAGTGTTTGCATTGCATTGCATCCAGACTTGATTTCAGTCCCTTAATGCCAAGTTTGATAGCCATGGCATTGTTCTGCTTTATTCTTTTCATGCGCGCAAGCTCATAATCATTATGATGCTGTTCAGAATCTGAGATTCATGAAAACATAAAAAAGTAGTCAGATTATCTATGGAATGCATTGCGGTTTCAACTCGGAGAGTGTCTCCCTATAAACCCCTGCATATGCAAAGTTCACCTTGTTGGGGAACGTAGTAATTTCAAAAAATTTCCTACGCACACGCAAGATCATGGTGATGCATAGCAACGAGAGGGGAGAGTGTTGTCTACGTACCCTCGTAGACCGGCATGGAAGCGTTGACACAATGTAGAGGAAGTAGTCGTACGTCTTCCCGATCCGGCCGATCCAATTACCGAACGTACGGCACCTCCGAGTTCTGCACACGTCAACTCGGTGACGTCCCTCGAGCTCCGATCCAGCCAAGTGTTGAGGGAGAGTTTCATCAGCACGACGGCGTGATGACGGTGATGATGTTCTACCGACGCAGGGCTTCGCCTAAGCACCGCTACGATATGACCGAAGTGGAATATGGTGGGAGGGGGCACCGCACACGGCTAAGGAACGATCACGAAGATCAACTTGTGTGTCATGGGGTGCCCCCTTGCCCCCGTATAGAAAGGAGGGAGGGGGAAGGTGCGGCCGGCCCCTAGGGGTGCGCCTGGAGGAGTCCTACTCCCATCGGGAGTAGGACTCCCCCCTCTTGCCTTGTTGGAGAAGGAAAGGGGAAGGGGGAAAGAGGAAAGGGGGGCGCCGCCCCCCCTTCCTTGTCCTATTCGGACTAGGGGGGGAGGGGGCGTGCGGCCTACCCTGGCCGGCCCTCCTCTTCTCCCTTAGGGCCCATGTAGGCCCATTAACCCCCGGGGGGGTTCCGGTAACCCCCCGGTACTCCGGTAAAATCCCGATTTCACCCGGAACGATTCCGATATCCAAATATAGGCTTCCAATATATCAATCTTTATGTCTCGACCATTTCGAGACTCCTCGGCATGTCCGTGATCACATCCGGGACTCCGAACAACCTTCGGTACATCAAAACACAAAAAACCCTAATTACAATCGTCACCAAACTTTAAGCGTGCGGACCCTACGGGTTCGAGAACTATGTGGACATGACCGAGACACGTCTCCGGTCAATAACCAATAGCGGAACCTGGATGCTCATATTAGTTCCTACATATTCTATGTAGATCTTTATCAGTCAAACGCATAACAACATACGTTGTTCCCTTTGTCATCGGTATGTTACTTGCCTGAGATTCGATCGTCGGTATTCCAATACCTAGTTCAATCTCATTACCGGCAAGTCTCTTTACTCGTTCCATAATACATCATTCCGCAACTAACTCATTAGTTGCAATGCTTGCAAGGCTTAAGTGATGTGCATTACCGAGTGGGCCCAGAGATACCTCTCCGACAATCGGAGTGACAAATCCTAATCTCGAAATACGCCAACCCAACAAGTACCTTCGGAGACACCTGTAGAGCACCTTTATAATCACCCAGTTACGTTGTGACGTTTGGTAGCACATAAAGTGTTCCTCCGGTAAACGGGAGTTGCATAATCTCATAGTCATAGGAACATGTATAAGTTATGAAGAAAGCAATAGCAACAAACTAAACGATCAAGTGCTAAGCTAACGGAATGGGTCAAGTCAATCACATCATTCTACTAATGATGTGATCCCATTAATCAAATGACAACTCATGTCTATGGTTAGGAAACATGACCATCTTTGATCAACGAGCTAGTCAAGTAGAGGCATACTAGTCACACTCTGTTTGTCTATGTATTCACACAAGTATTATGTTTCCAGTTAATACAATTCTAGCATGAATAATAAACATTTATCATGATATAAGGAAATAAATAATAACTTTATTATTGCCTCTAGGGCATATTTCCTTCAGTCTCCCACTTGCACTAGAGTCAATAATCTAGATTACACAGTAATGATTCTAACACCCATGGAGTCTTGGTGTAGATCATGTTTTGCTCGTGGAAGAGGCTTAGTCAACGGGTCTACTACATTCAGATCTGTATGTATCTTGCAAATCTCTATGTCTCCCACCTAGACTAAATCCCGAATGGAGTTGAAGCGTCTCTTGATGTGCTTGGTTCTCTTGTGAAATCTGGATTCCTTCGCCAAGGCAATTGCACCAGTATTGTTACAAAATATTTTCATTGGACCCGATGCACTAGGTATGACACCTAGATCGGATATGAACTCCTACATCCAGATCCCTCATTTGCTGCTTCGAAAGCAGCTATGTACTCCGCTTCACATGTAGATCCCGCCACGACGCTTTGTTTAGAACTGCACCAATTGACAGCTCCACCATTCAATATAAACACGTATCCGGTTTGCTATTTAGAATCGTCCAGATCAGTGTCAAAGCTTGCATCGATGTAACCGTTTACGATGAGCTCTTTGTCACCTACAAAAACGGGAAACATTTCCTTCGTCCTTTTCAGGTACTTCAGGATGTTCTTGACCGCTGTCCAGTGATCCACTCCTGGATTACTTTGGTACCTCCCTGCCAGACTTATAGCAAGGCACACATCAGGTCTGGTAGACAACATTGCATACATGATAGAGCCTATGGCTGAAGCATAGGGAACATCTTTCATTTTTTATCTATCTTCTGCGGTGGTCGGACATTGAGTCTTACTCAACTTCACACCTTGTAACACATGCAAGAACCCTTTCTTTGCTTGATCCATTTTGAACTTCTTCGAAACTTTGTCAAGGTATGTGCTTTGTGAAAGTCCAATTAAGCGTCTTGATCTATCTCTTTAGATCTTAATGCCCAATATGTAAGCAGCTTCACTGAGGTCTTTCATTGAAAAACTCTTATTCAAGTATCCCTTTATGCTATCCAGAAATTCTATATCATTTCCAATCAGTAATATGTCATCCACATATAATATTAGAAATGCTACAGAGCTCCCACTCAGTTTCTTGTAAATACAGGCTTCTCCAAAAGTCTGTACAAAACCAAATGCTTTGATCACACTATCAAAGTGTTTATTCCAACTCCGAGAGGCTTGCACCAGTCCATAAATGGATCGCTGGAGCTTGCACACTTTGTTAGCTCCCTTTGGATCGACAAAACCTTCCGGTTGCATCATATACAACTCTTCTTCCGGAAATCCATTCAGGAATGCAGTTTTGACATCCATCTACCAAATTTCATAATCATAAAATGCGACAATCGCTAACATGATTCGGACAAACTTAAGCATCGCGATGGGTGAGAAGGTCTCATCGTAGTCAATCCCTTGAACTTGTCGAAAAACTTTCGCAACAAGTCGAGCTTTGTAGACAGTAACATTACCGTCAACGTCAGTCTTCTTATTGAAGATCCATTTATTCTCAATTGCTTGCCGATCAACGGGCAAGTCAACCAAAGTTCACACTTTGTTCTCATACATGGATCCCATCTCAGATTTCATGGCTTCTAGCCATTTTGCGGAATCTGGGCTCACCATTGCTTCTTCATAGTTCGTAGGTTCATCATGATCTAGTAGCATGACTTCCAGAACAGGATTACCATACCACTTTGGTGCGGATCTTACTCTGGTTGATCTACGAGGTTCGGTAGTAACTTGATCTGAAGTTTCATGATCATTATCATTAGCTTCCTCACTAATTGGTGTACGTGTCACAGAAACCGGTTTCTGTGATGTACTACTTTCCAATAAGGGAGCAGGTACAGTTACCTCATCAAGTTCTACTTTCCTCCCACTCACTTCTTTTGAGAGAAACTCCTTCTCTAGAAAGGATCCATTCTTAGCAACGAATGTCTTGCCTTCGGATCTGTGATAGAAGGTGTACCCAACAGTTTCCTTTGGGTATCCTATGAAGACACATTTCTCCGATTTGGGTTCGAGCTTATCAGGTTGAAGCTTTTTCACATAAGCATCGCAGCCCCAAACTTTCAGAAACGACAACTTTGGTTTCTTGCCAAACCACAGTTCATAAGGCGTCGTCTCAACGGATTTCGATGGTGCCCTATTTAACATGAATGCAGCCGTCTCTAAAGCATAACCCCAAAATGATAGCGGTGAATCAGTAAGAGACATCATAGATCGCACCATATCTAGTAAAGTACGATTACGACGTTCGGACACACCATTACGCTGTGGTGTTCCGGGTGGCGTGAGTTGCGAAACTATTCCGCATTGTTTCAAATGTATACCAAACTCGTAACTCAAATATTCTCCTCCACGATCAGATCGTAGAAACTTTATTTTCTTGTTATGATGATTTTCAACTTCACTCTGAAATTCTTTGAACTTTTCAAATGTTTCAGACTTATGCTTCATTAAGTAGATATACCCATATCTGCTTAAATCATCTGTGAAGGTGAGAAAATAACGATATCCATCACGAGCCTCAATATTCATCGGACCACATACATATGTATGTATGATTTCCAACAAATCTGTTGCTCTCTCCATAGTACCGGAGAACGGCGTTTTAGTCATCTTGCCTATGAGGCACGGTTCGCAAGTACCAAGTGATTCCAAAAGTCCATCAGTATGGAGTTTCTTCATGCGCTTTACACCGATATGACCTAAACGGCAGTGCCACAAATAAGTCGCACTATCATTATCAACTCTGCATCTTTTGGTTTCAACATTATGAATATGTGTATCACTACTATCGAGATTCATTAAAAATAGACCACTATTCAAGGGTGCATGACCATAAAAGATATTACTCATATAAATAGAACAACCATTATTCTCTGATTTAAATGAATAACCGTCTCGCATCAAACAAGATCCAGATATAATGTTCATGCTCAACGCTGGCACCAAATAACAATTATTTAGGTCTAATACTAATCCCGAAGGTAGATGTAGAGGTAGCGTGCCGACTACGATCACATCGACTTTGGAACTATTTCCCACGCGCATCGTCACCTCGTGCTTTGCCAGTGTTTGCTTAATCCGCAGTCCCTGTTTCGAGTTGCAAATATTAGCAACAGAACCAGTATCAAATACCCAGGTGCTACTGCGAGCTCTAGTAAGGTACACATCAATAACATGTATATCACATATACCTTTGTTCACCTTGCCATCCTTCTTATCCGCCAAATACTTGGGGCAGTTCTGCTTCCAGTGTTCAGCCTGCTTGCAGTAGAAGCACTCAGTTTTAGGCTTAGGTCCATATTTGGGTTTCTTCTCCTGAGTAGCAACTTGCTTGCTGTTCTTCTTGAAGTCCCCTTCTTCTTCCCTTTGCCCTTTTTCTTGAAACTGGCGGTCTTCCTGACCATCAACACTTGATGCTCCTTCTTGATTTCTACCTCCGCAGCCTTTAGCATTGCGAAGAGCTCAGGAATCGTCTTATCCATCCCTTGCATGTTATAGTTCATCACGAAGCTCTTGTAGCTTGGTGGCAGTGACTGAAGAACTCTGTCAATGACACTATCAACAGGAAGATTAACTCCCAGTTGAGTCAAGTGATTATGATACCCAGACATTTTGAGTATATGTTCACTGACAAAACTATTCTCCTCCATCTTGCAGCTATAGATCTTATTGGAGACTTCATATCTCTCAATCTGGGCATTTGCTTGAAATATTAACTTCAACTCCTGGAACATCTCATATGCTCCATGACGTTCAAAACGTTGTTGAAGTCCCGACTCTAAGCCGTAAAGCATGGCACACTGAACTATCGAGTAGTCTTAAGCTTTGCTCTGCCAGACGTTCATAACATCTGGTGTTGCTCCAGCAGCAGGCCTGGCACCCAGCGGTGCTTCCAGGACGTAATTCTTCTGTGCAGCAATGAGGATAATCCTCAAGTTACGGACCCAGTCCGTGTAATTGCTACCATCATCTTTCTTTGCTTTCTCAAGGAACGCATTAAAATTCAATGGAACAACAACACGGGCCATCTATCTACAATCAAACATAGACAAGCAAGATACTATCAGGTACTAAGTTCATGATAAATTTAAGTTCAATTAATCATATTACTTAAGAACTCCCACTTAGAAATACATCCCTCTAATCTTCTAAGTGATCACATGATCCAAATCAACTAAACCATAACCGATCATCACGTGAAATGGAGTAGCTTTCAATGGTGAACATCAATATGTTGATCATATCTACTATATTATTCATGCTCGACCTTTCGGTCTCAGTGTTCCAAGGCCATATCTGCATATGCTAGGCTCGTCAAGTTTAACCTGAGTATTCTGCGTGTGCAAAACTGGCTTGCACCCGTTGTAGATGGACGTAGAGCTTATCACACCCGATCATCACTTGGTGTCTGGGCACGACGAACTTTGGCAACGGTGCATACTCAGGGAGAACACTTTTATCTTGAAATTTAGTGAGAGATCATCTTATAATGCTACCGTCAATCAAAGCAAGATAAGATGCATAAAAGATAATCATCACATGCAATCAATATAAGTGATATGATATGGCCATCATCATCTTGTGCTTGTGATCTCCATCTCCGAAGCACCGTCATGATCACCATCGTCACCGGCGTGACACCTTGATCTCCATCGTAGCATCGTTGTCGTCTCGCCAATCTTATGCTTCTACGACTATCGCTACCGCTTAGTGATAAAGTAAAGCATTAAAGGGTGATTGCATTGCATACAATAAAGCGACAACCATATGGCTCCTGCCAGTTGCCGATAACTCGGTTACAAAACATGATCATCTCATACAATAAAATTTAGCATCATGTCTTGACCATATCACATCACAACATGCCCTGCAAAAACAAGTTAGACGTCCTCTACTTTGTTTTTGCAAGTTTTACGTGGCTGCTACGGGCTTAGCAATAACCGTTCTTACCTACGCATCAAAACCACAATGATAGTTTGTCAAGTTGATGCTGTTTTAACCTTCGCAAGGACCGGGCGTAGCCACACTTGGTTCAACTAAAGTTGGAGAAACTGACACCCGCCAGCCACCTGTGTGCAAAGCACATCGGTAGAACCAGTCTCACGTAAGCGTACGCGTAATGTCGGTCCGGGCCGCTTCATCCAACAATACCGCCGAACCAAAGTATGACATGCTAGTAAGCAGTATGACTTATATCGCCCACAACTCACTTGTGTTCTACTCGTGCATATAACATCAACGCATAAAACCTGGCTCGGATGCCACTATTGGGGAACGTAGTAATTTCAAAAAAATTCCTACGCACACGCAAGTTCATGGCGATGCATAGCAATGAGAGGGGAGAGTGTTTTCTATGTACCCTCGTAGACCGGCAACGGAAGCGTTGACACAATGTAGAGGAAGTAGTCGTACGTCTTCCCGATCCGATTGATCCAAGTATTGAATGTACGGCACCTCCGAGTTCTGCACATGTTCAACTCGGTGACGTCCCTCGAGCTCCGATCCAGCCGAGTGTTGAGGGAGAGTTTCGTCAGCACGACAGCATGATGACGGTGATGATGTTCTACCGACGCAAGGCTTCACCTAAGCACCGCTACGATATGACTGAGGTGGAATATGATGGAAGGGGGCACCGCACACGGCTAAGGAATGATCACGAAGATCAACTTGTGTGTCATGGGGTGCCCCCTTGCCCCCGTATATAAAGGAGGGAGGGGGAAGGTGCGGCCGGCCCCTAGGGGTGCGCCTGGAGGAGTCCTACTCCCACCGGGAGTAGGACTCCCCCCTCTTGCCTTGTTGGAGAAGGAAAGGGGAAGGGGGAAAGAGGAAAGGGGGGCGCCGCCCCCCCTTCCTTGTCCTATTCGGACTAGGGGGGAGGGGGCGCGCGGCCTGCCCTGGCCGGCCCTCCTCTTCTCCCTTAGGGCCCATGTAGGCCCCCATGTAGGACCATTTCGAGACTCCTCGTCATGTCTGTGATCACATCTGGGACTCCGAACAACCTTCGGTACATCAAAACACAAAAAACCGTAATTACGATCGTCACCGAACTTTAAGCGTGCCGACCCTACGGGTTCGAGAACTATGTAGACATGACCGAGACACGTCTCCGGTCAATAACCAATAGCGGAACCTGGATGCTCATATTGGTTCCTACATATTCTACGAAGATCTTTATCGGTCAAACCGCATAACAACATACGTTGTTCCCTTTGTCATTTGTATGTTACTTGCCCGAGATTCGATCGTCGGTATTCCAATACCTAGTTCAATCTCGTTACGCGCAAGTCTCTTTACTTGTTCTGTAAAACATCATTCCGCAACTAACTCATTAGTTGCAATGCTTGCAAGGCTTAAGTGATGTGCATTACCGAGTGGGCCCAGAGATACCTCTCCGACAATCAGAGTGACAAATCCTAATCTCGAAATATGCCAACCCAACAAGTACCTTCGGAGACACCTGTAGAGCACCTTTATAATCACCCAGTTACGTTGTGACGTTTGGTATCACACAAAGTGTTCCTCCGATAAACGGGAGTTGCATAATCTCATAGTCATAGGAACATGTATAAGTTATGAAGAAAGCAATAGCAACAAACTAAACGATCAAATGCTAAGCTAACGGAATGGGTCAAGTCAATCACATCATTCTACTAATGATGTGATCCCGTTAATCAAATGACAACTCATGTCTATGGTTAGGAAACATAACCATCTTTGATCAACGAGCTAGTCAAGTAGAGGCATACTAGTGACACTCTGTTTATCTATGTATTCACACAAGTATTATGTTTCCGGTTAATACAATTCTAGCATGAATAATAAACATTTATCATGATATAAGGAAATAAATAATAACTTTATTATTGCCTCTAGGGCATATTTCCTTCACACCTCGCTAACCGTGCTGACCAGACCACACACAGAGATACACACCCGAGCGGCGAACATGCATTTTCGAAACTAATTTAGGAACATTTAGCTGACCAATTAAACAACTCTGTTTTAATAATATCAGATTCGTATTTGAACAACTAAGCTTGTTTAGCTTGATGGGTGGAGCAGTGTTATTATGACACGAAGCATGTATTCTGATCGTATAGTGATCATAAAAGGGGGAAACTCTAAGCATATATATTTTAGCAAAAGAGGGTTTCCCCTCTGATTTCTATTAAAGAAACAACCACGGAACCAACATGATCAATTAAACCCTAAGCATGATCAATTAAAACCGTATTATGGCTGTGCCATGGCAGATTTGAAGCTGCAAACTGGAGAAATGATATTTAGCATCCTTTGTTTGCTTCGAACTAAGAACTAAATTCTAAGAGCTGAAAAGAAAGTAGAGTAACCAAGTTAAGATCTATTTTCTGGTTGAGATCAAAAAGTTGAGGAGATATGAAGTACCACCTCTCTTGTGGCGCCGTGTAGGCATCGGGGGTGCGATGGCTGTCAGTGGCGTTGAAGCAGATCTGCGACGGTAGACGGGTGCATCGGGGGATAAGTCCCGTTGCGGTGGAAGAGAATGTCGTGTGAGCGGCCCTTGCAAAGAGGACGACGGCGCCGATGAAGCGAGAGGACGCGATGCAAGGCTATTGGTCTGTCGCCGTGGATGAGAAGCGTCCATCTCTAGCAGTGGACGAAGCGGTCTTGGTAAGAGCTCCGGCATGGTGGAGGACGATGGCGATGGATGTGGTGGAGGACGGCGATGATGGATGGGGTGGCGGACGGAGGCTAGTGTGGGAATGGGGTGTTCTAGCGCGGATGGTGTATGAATGGGAAAATGGAGGGAGAGGTACGGGGAACCATGTTTTTGGGACGCGCCTGTCTGAAATATGGGAAAGTTACGAACTTATCCCCCGTTTCAAATTTGGACGTCTCATCGGTTGGGGATAGGACGGTAATCTCGCATCTCCCAAATATTTGCCGGTAACTATTTCGGGCGAGGAGAGGGTTTTTTGCCGCCCACGGTTGGCGCCCATGGTGTATGAACGGGGCTGACAGGTAGGGCGGTTGTGTCACGTCTGATGGAAGTTACACATCTACCCCTATTTAAAATATTAGCCTACATCGATTTCGGGCAAGGAGAGGGTGTTTTGCCGCCCACGGTTGGCGCCCATGGTGTATGAACGGGGCTGACAGGTAGGGCGGTTGTGTCACGTCTGATGGAAGTTACACATCTGCCCCTATTTAAAATATTAGCCTATATCTATTTCGGACGAGGAGAGGGTGTTTTGCCGCCCACCGTGTATGAATGGGGAATGGAGGGAGAAACAGAGGTCTTTCGGACGAGCTTGAATCAAATGAGTTTTGCCGCCCATGTTTGATGCCCACCATGTCGGAATGGGCTCAGAGGCGTTCGTGTCACGTCTAATTGAAGTTACTAACCTACCCCTATTTAGAGCAGTGGAAATCGGCCCGATGGATTGTCCGTGTAATGGGTAGGCAGTAATTTCCATCTCCCAAACACTTGGCTTCGGGCAGCCGGTGTGGGAGTGGACATTTTGCTGTTTCTTTCGAATTTTGGGACAATAAGCATCCACGTTTACCCTGGCAACTAAATTCAAATCCATTTTGTATTCCTATATGAATCTTTATAAATCATTCTACGTGTTTTTATATATCTTCAAAAGGACGACAAAGATGTATTCCACTGTCATATATGAATATGGTTTACAAATGCCGAAACTCAAATTCAGAAACTAGAATCCAGTTTAAGGTGAATTCGAATATTTGGAACACTTCATGTCCAACTCAAATGTCACACGCAGCATAACGTGTACTCCCATTTAGATATGTACACAAGCGATGTATCAAGATTCAAATACCGAGTCAATCAACCAAGAATGTACGGAACTAATAGACATATAAACACTTATAGAGTATATGGATCAATAATATCAACTAACATACATAAGCCAGCCCGCTGTACTTTTTTTTGGCTACAACAACATCCTTTTTTAGCCAGCATCTTGGCCCTTTCCGATGCGTGCCACTTATGGTCCATCTATACTAC
Organism: Triticum urartu; assembly: GCF_003073215.2. NCBI lineage: Eukaryota > Viridiplantae > Streptophyta > Magnoliopsida > Poales > Poaceae > Triticum > Triticum urartu. The sequence goes on along the minus strand of NW_024117971.1, from coordinate 22,993 downwards.
TATTGCTGAATGCACATTCAGCCCGATTGGCATATTTGTAGGTCTGGCACAGTAATCCAAATGAAATGACTCCGAGTCTTATCAATTAATACAGACTTGTGCTCAAATAAAATTACAAACAAAAAACAAAAAACAATTATTACATGATCTCTAAAACAAATGGTTTGATTGATTACATGAACAGACAACACAAAGGTTATTCAACTATGGAAAGAACATTTCACCTATGATTTACCAAGTAGGAATTTAATTTCCTTTTTTCCTTCAGGACCTTAACAATCTGGTCAGTCTCAGCTTGCTTCGTTTTGAAATCCACCAAATATTTAATGGTTGTCTTGAGTACTGCTTGTGATCGTGCTGTTTGCTTCCTCAACATGTCAACTTCATCTCTAAGTGCAGAAGCCGAATCTCTTTCTACCACTAGTTTAGCCTCTAGAGCATCAGCAGTTGGTAATTCATAATGCACGATTGGGCCGGTGCCACTGCTGTGGGATGATGCAACGTCCATGGGGACCTCACTCTTTGATCTTGGGCTAACCTGTTTTGCCATTAAAGTTCTGATTGGATTCAGAAAAGTTGAAGTTAGCAAAACATCTCAACAGGGATTTATAACAGCAAACCAGTTAAACAAACAAGGAATTAAAGAGTTTCAATTGGATGCTAAAAAGTAGTTATTAACATCATTGTAACCCGCTGTTGCAGCAGCAAAGCAGTTAAACAAACAAGTAGATATTTAAGTTAAGGCAAACAGGTAATTCTTAACCGTAAGTATCAAACACATAGATAGGCGCAGTCTACAATATGATTAACAGGCTGTGCCATTATGTAATCAGTAGAAACTAAATTAAGCCAAGCAACGTAATTGAACAATTTTGCAATAAGTGGCTAACTAAAATTCCGAGAAGCAGGTAAGTAAACTTACGCTAGTTCTTTGTACAGGCACACTGCAACTTCTTTTTCACTTACAAGGTTGTACGAAGGAGTTCATGGCATCAATTGCTTGGATATGCAGTCCCAATACTTCTTTCTTCCCACACTGCATGGGTAAGTCGAATGGTTAATCTGGTAAGATGGTGCATCCTTGATATGTTATATGAGGACGTGTAGTCAGACTAGTTGTAGCCAAACACATCACACTGGCTTTTACTTTATATTTCATGCGATTACTTTTGGCATATCGAGATCTAAGCAATCTACAATAGGATGAAAAGACTGGCATCCTTCACATTATTGGCGAACTCAGTTCATAGAAACAAGCAATTCAACCATTCCGTGGGTAAATCAAAAGCGCCACTGGAATATTTTTCACTATCCAATCATACACGCAAAAAGGGGCGACGCCACCATAGGGGCTGGTACGGGCGCCCGCCTCAGGTGGCTGGAAAGTGTGCACCTAGTTTGAGTCGTCCAGGTTGGCCCACGCTAGTTTTGTTCATCCCAACACACGAGCAAGCAATGTAAAAAATTATAAAAATGTTTCAATTTGGATGGGCCAATAACATAAGTGCAAGGCAGGCCCTATAGCAGGCTCGCGGCCCAAACGAGCGCCTCCCATATCGATCGACAGCAGGAAAAATCCCAATTCATTCGCTCTAGCCTCCATTCTGGTTCGCTCCTAACCTAGCCGCCGCTGGACAGACCGACATAGCACTTCCTCGCACCCTCGTTGGAGGGCGGTCGCCGGGCCTCAAGCGAACGGAAGGACAAGAAGATGAAGATCCAACCCTGGGTGTAGCCTGCGTGGGAGGCAGCGGCGGCAGCACGGGCATGGCATCGAGCTTGCGCAAATGGACAGTCGCAGCTTGCGAGAGTAGCATGCGCAACGAGCAGGTACATCACATCCCTGGTTATATCTAATTCAACTCTTCAATTTCTGGCCGATAGTTAAACCTGACGGTGTTGTAAAACTTCTTGTATGTAGGGAATCTATGAGAAAATGAAACCAAATTCTACTTATTTTATAACTCCCCCAATCAATACTGAACTGACTGAATCTGATGTATCTAATCAAGTTTCCGGTGCAAACATACAAGCTCATGTTGTTCTTGAGCCTAAAGTGTCTAATGAACAGACTGCTAATGAAGGATTTGATGCAAACATTTTACATGCTCATGGTGATGAACATATAGTGTCTAATGAGGGATCTAATGCAAGCATTTTGCAAGCTCATTGAAGGATTTAGTGTATAATGATGATCTACTATGTTGAGAGAGACAGAGATTTGCAGGCATTGATGACAAGCAAATTATAGTGCATTTTCATAGCTTGAGGAAACGTCGAGGCCATCTACCAGAAAGTCCCCGTATCATGACAACATAGCATAAATACTTTTCTAATCTGTTGTTTGAAACTATTGGCATATTTGTGCAGGATAGCTATATTGATATGCACTTTGTGCACTGGTTATACGTGCAATTACACTTTGATATTTTCAGCCAGAGAATGAATAATTCAAGCAGGTACAGACCATGTTTGTAGTCCTTGTACACCATGTTGCATTTTGTGTTTTTTGGTGCTTGCATCATTTAGTGTTTATAATCTGAACTACTTTGGATCATTAGCTGGTTTTCAAAGTGCATGTAGCTGCACATTTCTCAAGTTATGTTGATTTCCGGAGTTCAAGTGCCTTCGTATTTTTTAAGTTAAATGTTCGCCCCTGGTAACTTGAATTCATGGATCACCACTGCACACAAATCATACACGAATGCCAGTACGAATTAAATGAAATGTAGGGACTTACGCTAGCTCGTTGTACAGGCTCACTGCAGCTCTGCTTGCGCTTGGGATGTTCCATGTACAAGTCCATGTTACCACTTGCTTGGATGTGCAGGCCTTGTGCTCCTTGCATCCCCCTCTGCATTTTTGACATGACGAATGGTTGATCAAATAAGAGGAATCGACCTTGATGTTGTACCGGAGGACATATACTTACAAGGTTATACGGGTGTGCAGGATGTGTACCAGATCCCGTAGCGCCGTCATGCTTCGCTAAAATATGGATTTTCTTGTTCCAGATGATATCTCCAGAAGAAATAAGAGTTAAGGTCAGAGTTGCATAGGCGTGTAAGCTAAGCGAGCAGTGAAAGGATATCCAAACATCGTCGGAACAGTGCACAAGGGAGTGATGTGTGGATACCTAGTTCGGGCCGGCGTTTGGGCATGCTCGCCTAGCTAGAGTGCGGGTCACTTCAGAGCCGTTGAGGGTGATGCGCTGGCGTTGGCTGGCCGCGCACGGATGCAGATCTTGAGTGGCAGCGGAGCGCTACGATGCGGTGGACGAGACCGTTGGTGAAGCCCCAACGGTCTCGGGGGGCGGAGGTGCGACGATGTGCTCGGTGAAGTAGCCCCGGTGAGCTGGGAGACGGCGTCGGTGAAGCGCACCTGATGTGGCAGAACTCGGTGTCTGTGAGGCACGTTGGTTGCGGCGGCCGACGTTGTCGGTGGACCACCCGGTGCGGTGGACGAGGGCATAGATGAGATAGCTTCGGTGCGGTGGTGAAGCGCGACCGTCGTCGTCGTCGTCGTCGCCCGGCACAGAGGTGGGGAACGCTAGGGAAAGAGACGAGACGAGGGGCGATTCGAGGGTTGGCGGCGAGTTAGGGATTTGAGCAATCTGGGCACGGAAGGGGACGGTGGAGAAGAGAGATTTTGCAGGGCTGGAATTGGGGCCGCCAGATATTTCAATCCGAAACATGGAAGCGCGAACTTATATTGTCGTCGTCCTTTTTTGGGGGGGAGGGGGGTGGGTGGCTGGGTGCTACGCGTCTGTCCGACACACGCGACCACCCCGACAGGACTATGCTTCGGTGCCTTAAGGCACCTGCCTTTGTTTCCATGACATATGGGCCCAACAGGTGGCTGGCCCACATGTTAGTGAACCAAAGGCAGTTGCCTTTAAGGCACCGAAGCAGCGTCCACCCCGACACGACCCTGGTTTGCCTGGTGCGCCTACATTTGAGAATGCAAACGAATCTTCTTTCATTTGCAAACAAATCTGTATGTATTACCATGCCCGTGTTTTCCTTGCAATAATTAGTCATTCGAAACGAGATACTCCATCCGTTCACTTTTGTAAGTCGTTTCAGACAACTTAAAATGAACTGTTTTGCACATTGTCTGAAATGTCTTCAAGGTCTTATAAAAGTGAACAGAGGGAGTTCTATAAATTAATTAATGAGGAGTTATTTGAAAAAAAATCGAAACGGTACCCACGCTAATGTGGATTAGAGTGTGTGTCACATAATTAGTTATTTGAATTAGAGTGTGTTTCACGTAGTTAGTTATTTGAATTAGAGTGTGTGTCACGTAGCGATCTCCAATTCTAACGTGGATTTCGCATTTCACTGTATCCACGCTACTTTTTTAATATAAATTCATATGTATATGATGAACACCATGGTAGTGAGAAAACTTTTGGATGGATTCAAACATATGACCTACAAAATAGCACAACAAACTGAGTCAATGTCAACTTTTCGAAACTTAGTATGGCACGAATTCGAAATAATTACCCATATGCCTGGTCCTCGGCTCAAATCTTACAATGTACACCGAATTGAAACATCGATATTAAGTCTCGTACTATGTACATTCAAATGTTGTTTTTAGCCCCCGTTTTTAGCCCCCCCCCCCCCGCAAAAACGCTACATACTTCCTGTATCGGTCAATCTTCCTCTCCTAACCACCTTAGGAAGCTATCGGTTTCCAACACACATTCATTCTTTCTCTCCATGTTTCGATCTCTAAGTCTCTCAACTACACAACCCCTTTTTCCACTCTGTTACCAAATGTATTTACCTCACACACCCGCCATTGTACCCCATGCTGAGCTCTCTCTCTCTCCCCCCTCTCCCTCTCACCCTCTCGCGCTAAATACATGCATTGCCTATCTAGCCCCCAACCTCTCGTGCATGCGCACGCACGCACGTTGTATATCTAGGTCACTCCCTCGAGACTGTCTCACTCTTTCTTCCGCACGGCGGGCCACACTCGCTCAATCTCGCTCTCTTCATCTGAGTCTCGTTTAACCTCGTTTTCTTTCACACACACAAATGGTATATCTCCCTGTTCGGGCCTCGATCGACACACTCTATACTCTCTCACGCAGATTGTCTATCTAGGTCAGTCCATCCAAGCCGCCACCACTCTTTCGACCTCATGGTGGGCCACGCTCACTCAATCTCTCTCTCTCTCTCTCTGTATGTCTCGATTGACCTCGCTCTTTCTCGGACAAAAACGATATATCACCATGTTTGAGCCCAATTCGACCTATTCACATTGTATACTCTCTCACGCACATCGTCTATCTAGGTCACTCTCTCCAACCCGTCTCACTCTTTCGATCGCACGGCGACCCTATGTGATCGGTTGACCTTGCTTCCTCCCACGCACAAAATATATCTACACGTCTGTGACTGGATCATCTCTCAAGCTCTATATTACAGCCCTCACCCTTGCCAAAAATCTCAATCGGACAATATCTCTCCGGAGCATATATATTTGTTCAATGAATGTCGGACCACACTCACTTTGTCTCTCTATCTATATGTCTCTCGATTGACCTCGCTTTCTCACACCGTATCTTCCACACGTTGAAGCTACTACCTCTCCATCCCTCGCAAAGCCGGAGCTATTTACATTGCGAGGGGCACTCCAACCTTGGATTAATTTGTGTAGGCATTTATTCCGGTCGATTTAGATTATATTTTTGTAGCATTCGGCCCACAACTACTCCAATCACCGTAGCGGGTAATTAAGCTACGGGGAGCACCTAATATGAGCACCAAGGAGCCGTTGGATCGAAGATGCAGCGGCACACACGAGGCCTAAATGTTTTATTTGAAAAAAAGCTTTGGAGAGTTTGGAAATTGCGCATAATTACAAAGACTACTCCCAAGCCATTGGATCTCACTTCCAACAGTGTAAAAACTCGTATCACCATAGTATCTAAGCTGCAGGGTGGATGTGATATTCTATGCTGCTGTCATTTTTGTTCATAAACTTGCAAAAAACGTGTAACTCGTGCCGTTACTTGTCTAACCGCGCAAAGTGTTTGTTCAAAAAAACCATCCTACACTGAAATATCGAAACAACACACGGGGGTCCCACTTGTCATTAATCTAATTTGGACCTAAAACTAACAAATCTGAAAGACGAGATTCGAACTGGCAACCTAGACTACAAAGCGTAAGTCGATAGCCTGAAAAAACGAACGATTGTTGGCTTTGTCCCATAACTTGATTTTATACAGTACTTGCGTTGAGTAGAGTAGAGGGAGTGCCTCGTCAACACATGCATGACCGTTATCTCACTTACTGGTGGGTCCCAGGTCTGTGATCTCAATCTCTCTTCTCTCCATCGTCTAACCTTTGCACGGGCACACACGAAGAGCGGCGCTAGCTTGCCGTGGTGTTATTACAACTAAAAAAAACTTGGAAAATAGAAGAATCACCTAGAACAAGAGACGTTGTGGCTGGTCGATACGGAGCTAACCACATCTATCCTCCGTGCCACGTTTGCATGATGAAGCTGTGTGGCTAGTGGGGTGTTTTCAACCGACTGGCTGGGTCCCGAGGTCGAACCATAGGTACTACGTCTGATACAGTATATTTTTACACGCACATTTTTCCTCCGTGCCGAGACGTGGCACACCCTACGCGCGGTTTCGGGGTCCTCCCGGGTGGTGCACGCATATATTCTTCCTGACGTGGGACGCCCTACCGCGCGTTTTCTGGGTCCTCCTCGGTTGTAGCGCCGAAGCAAGTAAATGAGGGTCGTCAAATCACGAAAGACCACCTTTCCCGCCAAGTACATCAGTGAAGCATGGTGGCTAGCTAGTTGGGCTAGTTCGACCGATTAGCTAGGCCGCCGCCACATTTGTTTTTTCACCCCTTTTTTATCTACTTGCCGGCAGGTAAATTTAAATATCCACCGCGGCGTTGCTCTGGTGTTTGGTGCGGCAGGATTTTTAATTTTTTGATTGATGGGAGCAGGCGCGGCAGGATTTTTAATTTTTTGATTGACGGGAGCAAGCGCGGTAGCAATTATTCACGATGACTCCGCCTGTACCCACTGCTCCCTGATGTGAGAAGTCGTCGACTGGTGTTTTACCATGGTGAAAACCAAAAGATTCCCCGCTACCTCCGCCTTCCCGTAGATTGCATTTCCTTTCAGCCGTTTCACCCCCTTTGCTTCCTCTCCCCATTGCTTCTACCTGGTGCCATGGCGGCGCAGCAGATCACGGAGTCCGAGGTGAGGCTCCTGACACAGGAGCTCCATGCCAAGGATGCAGAGCTCAGGGCCAAGGATGTGGAGCTCCGTGAGCTCAAGGAGGAGAGGAGTGCCATGCAGGAGTTCACGGAGCTTCAAAAGCGGCAGGCGTCCACCACAAAGATGCTCGAGGCATTGACGGTGTTGCTACAGAAAGCGGGAGATACGATAGGCCATCAGGGGAGCCGGTTGGAGCGCGAGCGGGCCGATCGTGACGAGGTCCAGGATCGCCTCAGCCACTTGGTGAACCAAGTTGCCACGCACGTGTTGCGGCTGCGTGATGCCTACCGTCATGCCAGCGCGACGATGCCGGCCGTCGGGCTAAACCCGTTCGACCACCCGGTCGACTTCAACGAGCTGCGGCTTCATGACCTGGTCTCCTTCTTCACCTATATCTCCGAGGAGCTGAGCCGTCTCCGCACGATGGTGGGGGCTGAGCTGGACAAGGAGGGGTTGCAGGCTGCCGTCGCCGTTGCCGGGCGAATCCTTTTAGGGCTCTGTCACCGGAATCCATTCGTGCCATTGGATGTCATCTTTGACGAGCTGGCTCCTGTCGACCGGGAGCAGGCTCTGCGGGCGGTTGCACCCTACATCACCAACGTCGTGCGCCTCGAGAAGCAGAGGGACTTCGGTGGTGTTTAGGCGCCCTCTGCATGGGCATGTCCATGTTTCGGCGCAACATGACCGTTGGATCAAACTCAGACGGTGCAAATCAGTCACTGTAGCACAAAGCGTGTGGGTGTGTTTGGTTGCATTCTCATCTCAATATAGTTGTTTCCTCTTCATGTATTTTTGTCAACCTACTAGTGTGGACTCATGCACCCTTCATGCACTCTAACAAACACCCAAAAGTGGGTCGAGAAGGGAACTTGTGCTCCCATCCCGTGCACCCTTCATACACCCTGCCTAACACTATTCGTGCTTCATATGGTTCATGTTTCGTGGAGTACTTTAGCACCGTACTCTCCGTGCGCTGTGGACCTAGTTTTGTTAACATTGATCTCACCGTTCATTCTCGATCGGACAGTCGAAAAAGCGGTACTATGTTACATATAGGAGTAGTTGACATGCGCACAACATCATTTGTTATCGTCATATCTTACTACACTAGCAACAATATTGCGTAGTACTGACGTATGAACCACTGCACATGCCTAGTAGTAGGAGCACTTTGTATGTTCAAGTGGCTGCCGTGTTTCGCACTCCTTCGTCGTAAGAGTGGAAGCGCTTGATGTAATCATTTTTTTCTTCTGAAAAACAGTGGACACGCTCTACCGTGTGGATCCTCCTCCAGCCATGCACTAAATTACTCACTTTCGTCGACGTGTGGGACAGCCAGCATCGGGGTCCACCAGCCATGCACTAAATTACTCCGTAGTAGAGTGATGGTAGACTACCCCAATCGAAGCGCCGCAGTAATGCCCAATGAGCCATCAAATCACAAAACCCCCTCCTTTCCAGCAGTAAGTTGGACGGACGAAGCAACCATCATTTCACTCTTCTCTCTCAGCTTCCTCTCTACCCGACCCTCGCTTCTGCCTCATCTTGTTCGTCTTTTCTTCAAGAAAACCCCGACCTGCTTCTGCCATTGTTCTTCTCTCCCAAAGAAGGAAAGGTGAGCGCATCAATGGTGTTGATTCTGGCCAAGGCTCGGTCTTGCAACCCCGAGACTGATCCTATAACTCCCTCTCTTTTCTTCTTTTGGGTTTTTGATTATGGTTTCTTTTCTTTTATTTCTATTAGACAGTTTCTTGATGGACGCTGGAGCACCAGCCGAAGTGATGTCTATGGCTCCAGCCAAAACCGTCGAGGCTCATGGTATGAAGAAGTGCAAGCACCCCGCCGAGACTACCACAAACAAGCTCAAAGCCATCGCCTTGTCCAATCCCCCCTCTCCGGGATCCCTCATTAAGCAAGTCCAGGTAATATCTCTTCTTGACGATCTTTTTCTCGATCTTGATCGTGTTTTTTCATCTAACACGCAGTACTAGTACTAGTAGTACAACTTTCTGGGTGATCTTGCATGTGATTTTTGTGTGCCAAATGACGGTTCTAAATTCCTCTTTTGACCAAAACATGCGAGATGTTGACACTGATTTCTTATATATTACTTTCAACTACTCCCTCTGTCCCAAATTTCTTGTCTTAGATTTGTCTAGATATGGATGTATCTAATACTAAAATATGACTTGATACATCCGTATCTGGACAAATCTAAGACAAGAATTTTGGGACGGAGGGAGTACTTTATGAACATCAATGCCACCTTTTAAGAGGGTATATTTGCCTCAGTAACTTGTGTTATGGATATTGCATGTAATCCCTCTGCTCTCATGCCTTTGAAGACATGTTCTAGTGTTCTTGTTCACTCATTTCTGTGCGTATATGTAGTCATATATGGAGTATAATATCGAAAATCATCTTATATTTCTGAACGAAGGTAGTAATAAAATATGGTTTCTGTTTGAATTAGAACCAGGTCCGCGGTGGAGATGAAGTTCTCAAAGTCATGCCGTGTGAACTGGAAGACCTGATGATGAGTTCTACTGATGAACTATCCAGCTGCTGTGTCCTTGTCGCCACGGGTCCTGAACTAGTGTTTTCCTGTAGCATTGTTGTCAGGCGTGTTCTCGAGGCTGTACTTGACCACAACAATTTCCTGGCTGTGCCTTCGATTACAAAGGGTGTGGTTCTTGTAAAGCTTCCCAACAAATCTGATGTGGCCTATGTTCATCATCATGTTTATGAGTGGAAAGACCACTCTGTTAGGTTCTCCAAGGTTGACAAGATGGTGATGGTGCATGTAGACATCTCACACGAAGTCCATGGCCTAGTCAGTTATGCGGGGTTCATCCCGTAGGTCGGTTGCAAAAAATAATCTGCAGAGTTTAGTTAGTGCAACTTTGCTTGTTTGTAGTAAGTACTATTGTTCAGTACTTGATTTGTGTTTGTGAACCCTGTATTGTTTATTACTACTGTCGCTTTTGGTGTGTGGTCAGTCCTGAGAACGGTCTATGTTAATGTCTGTCCACTCAATTCAGTCTGTATATTTTGAAGTATCCATATCATATTTTTTGTGAGGACGGTCTATCAATTATGGTTACACTCCAATATCTGTATGCATTGCAGGGTTTATCGCACCCACCAGGATTTCTAGCCCCATGGATGTTCGGTCCATACGATTTGTCACGACCTTTGGACTATCCTGCTTGTGGGAGTAGGCGGGGCCCCTGCATGCCACGCGTAGTTGGACGATCAATCTTCTGTTTAGTACTTCAACATAGTGATTTCCTAGTAAGGATTCACTCGTGTCACATCAAGTAAATCTTATTGATTTACTATCTAAATCTTACTGATTTAATGTCATGTTTTCTTTCTTTTCCTGCAATTTTACTATGCAGGTTTTGCCATGTGACAGTCATCACAAAATAAACCGTTTGGTTTGCTCTACGATGGCTATTTTTGCAGGTTTCACTTCTTATGTCGTGTCAGTAACGAAGGCACTGTCCATCACTTATATTAGTGGAAAAAATTGGATCAGTCTGTTGTCTGAGTACAAGCTGAATCCCTATGATGAACTGCAGTTTGGTTTAACAAAAACGCCACAATTAGTCCTTCTTGCGTTTAAAAGAAATGAAGAAAAAGACTGGATCACGGTCACGGATCCTAGTCAAGTTAGAAAGCTGATCATAGCAGACCAGACACGATCGCCGCTGTCTCGCACAGATCGAGCACCGGCAGTTTCTCTAGCACTGACAGCGGCAGCAGCTCAGTCTGATCCAGCTGAGGATTGGGCACCGACCGTGTCAGCGGATCAGTCTGATCTACCGGAGGATCGGGCATCGACACCTGCTCCAACACCGGCACCAGTTCTACAAGGAGCACCATCTCCGGCAGCAGCGGCGGCTTCGGCACATGCACCAACACTTGCACTTGCATCTGCTCCGGCCCGTGCAGTTGCACCGGCAACAGACTGGGCTGCAGTTCACACTTCATATACCAAAGTCCTTACAAAAACCGACATGTCCACCTTCTTGGTAAGCATTGGCCGCCCAAGTGCTTCGTTCTTTTTCCTTTCCATGTTGTTTCACATGATTCACTGTGTTGATCTAACTATTTGGGTATGTCTTCTTGTTTGCAGACAGAGAATTTCTAGAGCAACGAGGGAGTCGTTCAACAATCCGGGCGACCGCGGCCAAGTTTCTCTTACCATGCGCAGCCTTGGTGTGAATGAACCTGCTCAATATACCGTAAGTACAAAGGATGGTCGCATGATGATTGATGCTAGAGGATGGTCAAGGTTCAAATCTAAATCATATCTTGCGGTAGGGGATGATGTCAAAATCGAACTTTCTCGGCAAGGAGAGCTGGTCTAAATCCACTTTGAAATTCTTCAGTAGCAGCACGCAACTGCTGAACTGATCTATCCTCCGAGAGATTTTGATTTAATAATATGGCATGGTGAAACAAGTGTCCTGTGTGTATAAGTAGTACGACAGTATTATTTATCACATGGTATATCGTTGATAGAATTGCAACTCTGATTGCTGGTTAGGAACTGTCGTTCGATTTCATTCCAACAACGACAGCATCTAAAACCAGCGCCATACCGATTGCTTGCAATATGAAAAGCGCTGAGGTAGAACACATGGGCCCCCAAACATGCAGGGTCGGCCTGCGGCCCAAAGTCCAGAACCATGAGCCTATCTGAGTATTATATTCTCAGCTGAACCCCCATAAAAAAGCTGAACCCCCATAATGTCCGTGCGTTGCAGAGGGAGTATATTTCTCGGCAAGGTGAGCCTGTGATGTAAAAGCTTTGTATATTTCTTTACAGAGGGAATATCTCTCTGTCAATATATATATTTATGTGTAACTAGTTACTCCTGTCTTTCTACTTCCTTTCGCTGATATGTGGGGCAACCGGCAACGGGGTCCACGTGCCATATGCACAAATTAGAGTGCACAACTTCACAGTAGACACACCCCATTCGTAGCGCCGCAGTAATTCCCAATGAGCCGTCAAATCACAACCCCCCCTTTCCAGCTTTAGTAGTAAGCTGGACGGACGAAGCGGCAATATTTCCCTGGGCCTGAATCCCCTTCTCCCTCGTCTGCTTGTTCAGAGAAAACCCCCTCTCGGCGATTGCATAGGGTTTTCTCATGGAGAACCAGGTACGAATTCTTCATCCATCCCCGATAAACCCAAGTCCCTTGGTCGCAGGTAATCCTAGGATGGCAGCCACTTCCGTTGATGCATTTTTCTTCCTACTGAATCTAGTGTGTTTCATTTGTAGTGCCCAAAGTGCGAGTACCCTACAGGTTTCTGCGCCCTCTGCGAGATGCCCCACTTGTTCCTTCTCATCCTAACACAACATTTTAAAACGTGCACAGTATGTTCCTAGAATCCTCTTTTCTATCCGGGAGGGTGGGGTTTTTTTGAACATGTTGTGTTCTCATATTATTTTTCCTGCAGTGTATTATTTGCTCTGCCAGAACACATGTACTCAAGATGCTCGGCCTTGCCATAACTGAATACACTAGTTTAATGCTCACAGTGAAGATAAGCCATGGATATAAGTTCCGAGTTGGGTTCATGAACCAAGAAGATCGCTGCTTTTTTATGGCCGAACTTGGATAAACTTTCTCACGTGTTACAGACTGAAAGTTGGCGCACGAATGTTGATGGAAATAGTAGAACCTGGTCTCATCTTCACTGCGATCTTCCACCCCGACGTTGTTCCAATTGTTCATCCATGTTAGTTTTGTATCTGGTTCTTGCTTGTTGCCTCGATTACTTCTTAATCCACCTATTCTGTCTAACTAATCACAATTTAACTTTAGAAGTAGCAACGAATCTCTCACGAAGATGCTACTTCTAACTAATATTTTCTTATAATTGGTGGCACATGTAGGTTTTTTGAGAGTTAAGCAGTCTGCTCGTTTGTTACTCTGTAATAAATCAGCTGTTACTAATGGCACTGAAGTTGACTAGATCGACATCCACAAGTTCCTACACTTTATTGATCGTCTTGAGGTCCTTGTGGGGTGTTTCAATGGTGGAAGGCCACGTGGGATATGTGTGCCACTGCTGCACTCGTTGAACAGGTCCAACTGTGTCGAGAAACTTATGGTACGAGCTGTTTTCTATTATATATGTTGTTCATAAACTATTGCTTATACACAGTTTTACAGCTGTGATCTTCTTGAAACAGGAACTGCCGAGTTCTATTGTTCCTATACAGATGCCTGACCATGGTCGGGTCAGACTTGCGCTTGGTCACAACATGATGTTTATGTCGACCTACTCAATTCCCCTTGGAGGTGAAAAGATACTTATTCATGGGTGGTCTCAAATAATGAAGGCCCGTCCATCTTGGAGAATAGGACAGAAGATTTTTCATGCTTTTCCATGGCTCTAAAGCGAATATCCTGTTTATTGACCACATTGCGAGATGAAGCCGCTTTCAGAAGGTTGTGGATGCGCGGGGTGGCGCTTGGGCCTTGTCCTGGGGCTTGGCGGCCTCACCCTTTTGGTTAACTGTAGGCAAAGTAGCACTGTTCGAGGCGTGCTTTGTACGGTTGAACCTGTATAAGTACTCATACTGCTTTCATCTTTGGTTGTTAAGTGCCCCTGCTGGTTTCAGTTAAGGTTGTTAAGTACTCCTGCTGCTTTTACAGTCAATCGTGTTTCTTCAGTCCTGTCTTCCTCCAGCCGCCAAAACCAAACCAGCGCCGGCGGGGCCGCTTGCTTTCGCCTCCCACGGCTGGCTGCGCCTCAGCGCACGCATCGCCGCCCCACCGCCTCCTAAATCATTAACACCTACGTCCTCCGCGCGCTTTGGTGCGCTCGCCACGGCGCCGCCCTCTCACGTTGTCAACATGGTCAATAAACAACAGGAATCGGCAGAAGTACGTGGAGAGGATGACAGTAGGGGCCACCACGTCAGCGTATGGAAAAATAAAATGCTTCCTCCTAGTGTTTTCCTGACATCTGGGACCCACGACATTGTGAGCGTATATAGTCAATAGACAAGAGAACAGCACAAGATCGGCTGACACCTGGGACGTAGCTACTCGAGCAGTATTTTTTTTGTTTGGTATTGTTGAGACGTAGCAGGGTTTGAACTGGGCTGTGGCCCGTCTAGCCCAGGCTTATATTTTATGTTCACCATGTGACTAGCCCAGCTATTTTTTCTTTGTGAAAATGAGCCCAGTTTATTTTTTCGGAAGAATACCCAATCGAGGCCTACATATTTTTCTACGCCCTAATGGGCTGCAACTCTTTCAAGACGCCTGCAAATCTTGAAAGTAATATGAAATGGGTTGTAAATATAAAAACAGATGACAAATTGGCAATTACTGTATAATTTCTGAATTTTATTACATTTTCAGATTCCTATTTCACTGGGCATTAACCTAATTTAAATATATCTTCAAAGTACTTTAAATCTGGCTGGACATTCCGGTATTAAAAATATTTTGGAACCCACAGAAATATGCGAAATTGGCCCTGGCCAACCAAAAAAAAGGACTGCAATAAATTGCATAAGAAGTTGCTATGAGCTATATATAAATTATTAAGAAAAGAGGGAGTGGTCTGACTTCTGGCCTGTTTAGTTGACGCGTATGCAAGATTTTTTAGTTATTATATACGTCAACAAACGATTCTAGCGGATGTAACCATTGGATGTCAATCCAACGGCCGTCGTGTTTCTTCAATCTCTGATCTTCTTGCTCCAGCCGCCAAAGCAGCGCCGGCGGGACCGCCTACTCCCGCCTCCCGTGGCCGGCTGTGCTGCCGCGCAGGCCTCAGCGCCCCCTACTACTCCCACCGCTGGCCAGGGCATCCCTCTACTCACCCACACCCCCTGTTATTCTGTGGCGACGGCAGCCTCACACCGCAGCCGAACCGGTGAACGCTCGTACTCCTCTCCGCGTGGGCATCCACTGTCGCGTCTTCCCCGGCTCTGTGTCGTCCCCTTCCTATGCCTCGCCGTCATCCACCACCGTGGTGCTCTCGGCGCGGCGTGGTCAATGTGGTCAACGACCGACTTCCATCGGAAGAGTACTGTACGTGGAGAGGCTGATAGCTGGGTCCATGGTAGCCGCAAGGAAGTGCCTCCTTATTACGCGGAAAATAATTATTCCTCCACCTGACAGCGGGGACCCACCGGACGGGCCACCAGTATTTTGCAAAAAAAATCATTTCCCCCTGACTGCTGGGACCCACCGGACGGGCCACCGTATTTCGTGAAAAAAACGTTCCCCCCGTTGTCAGCTCGGACCCACCAGAAGTGCCTCCTTATTACGCACAAAAAATGAATACTCCCCCGGCTAGCTGGGACCCACCTTGCTGGGAGGCTGACTTGTGGGCCTACTAAGTTGACGGGGACTAAGGGCTTTGTCAACTTAGTCAATATGAATGATTCTAGCTACAGTGACCGTACGATGTCCATGCAACGGTCGTAGTGCTTCTTCAACCTTTGGTCTTCTTGCTCCAGCCGCCCAAAGCAGCGCCGGTCGTGCCGCATGCTCCTGCCTCCCGTGGCCGGCAGTGCTGTCGCGGAGGCCTCACCGCCCCCTACTATTCCCACCGCTGGCCAGGCCCTGCGGCGACGACAGCCTCACACCGCAGCCGAACCAGTGAACCCTCGTACTCCTCTCCGCGCGGGCTTCCACTGCCGCGTCTTCCCCGGCTCCGCGTCGTCCCCTTCCTAGGCCTCGCCGTCGTCCACCGCCGTGGTGCTCTCGACGCGGCGTGGTCAATGTGATCAACGACCGACTTCCATCGGAAGAGTACTGTGCATGGAGACGCTGACAGCTAGGTCCACGACCGTAGCAAGAAAGTGCCTCCTTATTACGCGCAAAATAATTATTCCTCCACCTAACATCGGGGACCCACCGTACGGGCCGCCGTATTTCGCGAAAAAAACGTTTGCCCCTGACTGCTGGGACCCACTAGCTACATCTTCGCACGCAAGGAAGTGCCTGACAGTCGGGACCCACCTGGTCGAAGCGTACGTAGCGTTGTCATTCTGGTCGCGAACGTGTACGTACATATATACTGGTCGATGTAGAGGCGCGCACGTAGCATGTACACATACGTACAGCGGCCATGGTGCAAGAAAGAAAATACGGCCACGTATGTGTACATACGGGCGGGGTCTCGAACACCTACTCGCGCATACGTACGGCCATGGCTCGTGTACATGGCTGGGTCAGAATGGAGAAACAGCGTCGTCGTCGTGTTCATGGGGAGGCAACGGAATGCGTCGTGTTCATTGGGAGGCAACAGAATGCGTCGTGTTCATGGGGGGGCAACAAAATGCGTCGTGTTCATCGGGAGGGCTTGGACGGAACAAACGATGGAAACGAGGCCTGGCGTACCGCAGAACAGAGGAAACAGCCTTGTGTTCGACCGGCCACATTCGAAACAAGATCCTGTTCATCGGGAGGGGTCTGGCATACCGCAAAACGGAGGAAACGGACCTCCTACGGTCGAAACAGGGGTCCTGTTCATCGGGAGGGGTGTGGCATACCACAAAATGGATGAAACGGACTTGTGTTTGAGCGCTATGGTCGAAACGGGGGTCCTGTTCATCGGGAGGGGTGTGGTGTACCGTAGAACGGGACTCCACGGGATACTGTTCATATCCACCATCGACCCCCTCCAGCCTCCACGAGCTACTGTTCATCCACCGTCGACCTCCTCCAGCCTCCACATGCGACTGTTCATCCACGGGCTCCTGTTCATCCAGCCTCCACCGCGCGCTACTCCACCGGCTACTGTTCAACCAGCCCTCTCCACGGGCTCCTGTTCAACCACCCCTCCACGGGCTACTGTTCATCCTGCCCTCCACCATCTACTGTTCATCCTGCCCTCCACGGGGTGGTCCTGTTCATCCAGCCCTCCACGGGGTCCTGTTCATCCAGCCCCAACCGGCTTGATTGATCGGGGTCCTGTTCATCCAGAGGCAACACCACGGGGTCCTATTCATCCACCCCCACCGGGAACTGTTCATCCACCCCCCCCCGCGCAACGCTCACTGTTCATCCAGAGGCAGCATCGATCGGCTTCAGTTAGCAGTAGTAGCGAAGGAATCGCTCGATCGGGTTCAGTTAACAACCATCAATCGATCGCTCGGGTTCAGTAACGCGTAGCCTGCAGTGCAATCGCTCGGGTTCAGTTAGAGCCCAACGCCTCGCTCGGGTTCAGTTAGAGCCAACGCCTCGCACACACGCGCGTACGTGTACGAGAGAAGCGCGCATCGCTCGGCCCCCGACCTCCCACCGTCACCGGGAACTCCCCGAAATTTTCCTCGCCCTCGCTTCTACCACAGTTTTTTCCGTCATGGATGGCCCAAAGAATTTCATGCAGCTGCGTCTCCGGCCCGCCCAGGACGAAAAGCCCATTTTCTGTCATGATTTTTTGTCATAGAAGTAGGAGCCCACCACATCTTTGATGATACCGGGTTTTGTCACAATTATTGTCATAGAAGTGTCATATGTATGACAGAAAAAAATTCGTTCGGCCCAAAATGTCACGGATGTGTCTTTTTTTGTAGTGATGTGTCAAGCTTAGCACTTTACCGAAGCGAAGTGAAATCAAGTGGCGTGTCCCCGGTCCAGAAAACCCTCCTACCCCCAGAGATGGTGAAGTGGTAGTGTTTGTTGACCACATAGGTCGCGACTTTAAACCGCCTGGATCCAAATTCTTCCGTGGCGTACTTGACAATTTCCAGATTCACCCTCAAGACATTGGACCAAATTTTGTGTCCAACATTTGCAATTTTCAAGTTTTTTGTTAAGCATGCCTGCAACAGGAGCCAATTGTTGAGCTATTCCGGGACTTCTTCTACTTGAACCATCGTACTGAATTTGTGGATGGGCCCAATATCGAACTGGGCGGCGTTTCAATTCAGAAGAGGAAATACGTCAATTTCTGATGTCTACTACACAACCTTCTTCTTGTAGACGTTGTTGGGCCTCCAAGTGCAGAGGTTTGTAGGACAGTAGCAAATTTCCCTCAAGTGGATGACCTAAGGTTTATCAATCCGTAGGAGGCGTAGGATGAAGATGGTCTCTCTCAAGCAACCATGCAACCAAATAACAAACAGTCTCTTGTGTCCCCAACACACCCAATACAATGGTAAATTGTATAGGTGCACTAGTTCGGCGAAGAGATGGTGATACAAGTGGTATATGGATAGTAGACAAAGGTATTTATAATCTGAAAATATAAAAACAGCAAAGTAACGAATGATAAAAGTGAGCGTAAACGGTATTGCAATGCGTTGAAACAAGGCCTAGGGTTCATACTTTCGCTAGTGTAAGTCCTCTCAATGATACTAACATAATTGGATCACATAACTATCCCTCAACATGCAACAAAGAGTCACTAATAGCGGAGAACGAACGAAGAGATTATGGTAGGGTACGAAACCACCTCAAAGTTATTCTTTCCAATCAATCCGTTGGGCTATTCCTATAAGTGTCACAAACAGACCTAGAGTTCGTACTAGAATAACACCTTAACACACAAATCAACCAAAACCCTAATGTCACCTAGATACTCCAATGTCACCTCAAGTATCTGTGGGTATGATTATATGATAAGCATCACACATTCTCAGATTCATCTATTCAACCAACACAAAGGACCTCAAAGAGTGCCCCAAAGTTCTACCGGAGAATCATGACGAAAACGTGAGCCAACCCCTATGCATAGGTTCATGGGCGGAACCCACAAGTTGATCACCAAAACATACATCAAGTGAATCACGTGGTATCCCATTGTCACCACAGATACGCACGACAAGACATACATCAAGTGTTCTCAAATCTTTAAAGACTCAATCCGATAAGATTACTTCAAAGGGGAAACTCAATTCATTACAAGAGAGAAGAGGGGGGAGAAACATAAGATCCAACTATAATAGCAAAGCTCGCGATACATCAAGATCGTATCACCTCAAGAACACGAGAGAGAGAGAGAGATCAAACACATAGCTACTGGTACATACCCTCAGCCCCGAGGGAGAACTACTCCCTCCTCATCATGGAGAGCATCGGGATGATGAAGATGGCCACCGGAGAGGGATTGCCCCATTTGGTAGGGTGCCGGAACGGGTCTAGATTGGCTTTCGGTGGCTACGGAGGCTTCTAGCGGCGGAACTCCCGATCTATCGTCGCCATGGATGTTTTTAGGGTATATGGAGATATATAGGCGGAAGAAGTACGTCAGGGGGGCACGAGGGGCTCACGAGGGTGGAGGGCACGCCCAGGGGAGTGGGCGCCCCCCCTGCCTCGTGACCTCCTCGCAGATCCCCCGACGTGCACTCCAAGTCTTCTAGGCTTCTTTCCTTCCAAAAATGAGTTTCGTGAAGTTTCAGGTCAATTGGACTCTGTTTGGTTTTCCTTTTCTACGAAACACTGAAATAGGCAAAAAAAACAACAATTCTTGGCTGGGCCTCCGGTTAATAGGTTAGTCCCAAAAATAATATAAAAGTGGATAATAAAGCCCAATATTTCCCAAAACAGTAGATAATATAGCATGGAGCAATCAAAAATTATAGATACGTTGGAGACGTATCAAGCATCCCCAAGCTTAATTCCTGCTCGTCCTCGAGTAGGTAAATGATAAAAACAGAATTTTTGATGCAGAGTGCTACTTGGCATAATTTCAATGTAATTCTTCTTAATTGTGGTATGAATATTCAGATCCGAAAGATTCAAGACAAAAGTTCATATTGACATAAAAATGATAATACTTCAAGCATACTAACTAAGCAATCATGTCTTCTCAAAATAACATGGCCAAAGAAAGTTCATCCCTACAAAATCATATAGTTTAGTCATGTTTCATTTTCGTCACACAAGAATGCTCTCATCATGCGCAACCCCGATGACAAGCCAAGCAATTGTTTCATACTTTAGTAATCTCAAACCTATAAACTTTCACGCAATACATGAGCGCGAGCCATGGACATAGCACTTTGGGTGGAATAGAATAATGAGGGGATTATGTGGAGAAGATAAAAAAGGAGAAAGTCTCACATAAACGAGGCTAATCAATGGGCTATGGAGATGCCCACCGATTGATGTTAATGCAAGGAGTAGGGATTGCCATGCAACGGATGCACTAGAGCTATAAATGTATGAAAGCTCAACAAAATAAACTAGTGGGTGTGCATCCAACTTGCTTGCTCACGAAGACCTAGGGCACTTGAGGAGGCCCATTCTTGGAATATACAAGCCAAGTTCTATAATGAAAAATTCCCACTAGTATATGAAAGTGATAACATGAGAGACTCTCTACTATGAAGATCATGGTGCTACTTTGAAGCACAAGTGTGGTGAAAGGATAGTAACATTGTCCCTTCTCTCTTTTTCTCTCATTCATTTTTTTATTTGGCCTTCTCTTTTTTATGGCCTTTCTCTTTTTTTGGGCCTTCTCTTTTTTATGGCCTTTTTTATTCCTCACTTGGGACAATGCTCTAATAATGATGATCATCACACTTCTATTTATTTACAACTCAATGATTACAACTCGATACTAGAACAAAGATGACTCTATACGAATGCCTCCGGCGGTGTACCGGGATATGCAATGAATCATGAGTGACATATATGAAAGAATTATGAACGGTGGCTTTGCCACAAATACTCTGTCAACTACATGATCATGCTAAGCAATATGACAATGATGAATGTGTCATGATAAACTGAATGGTGGAAAGTTGCGTGGCAATATATCTCGGAATGGCTATGGAAATGCCATAATAGGTAGGTATGGTGGCTGTTTTGAGGAAGATATAAGGAGGTTTATGTGTAACCGAGCGTATCATATCACGGGGTTTGGATGCACCGGCGAAGTTTGCGCCAACTCTCAATGTGAGAAAGGGCAATGCACGGTACCAAAGAGGCTAGCAAGGATGGAAGGGTGAGAGTGCGTATAATCCATGGACTCAACATTAGTCATAAAGAACTCACATACTTATTGCAAAATCTACAAGTCATCAAAAACCTCGGCACTACGCGCATGCTCCTAGGGGGATAGATTGGTAGGAAAATACCATCGCTCGTCCCCGACCGCCACTCATAAGGAGGAGAATCAAATAACACCTCATGTTTCAAATTTGTTACATAATGTTTACCATACGTGCATGCTACGGGACTTGCAAACTTCAACACAATATTTTCTCAATTTCACAACTACCCAACTAGCACGACTTTGATATCATTACCTCCATATCTCAAAACAATCATCAAGCATCAAACTTCTCTTAGTTATTCAAAACACTCATAAGAAATTTTTACTAATCTTGAATACCTAGTATATTAGAATTTTAAGCAAATTACCATGCTATTTAAGACTCTCAAAATAATCTAAGTGAAGCATGAGAGTTCATTAATTTCTACAAAATAAAACCACCACCGTGCTCTAAAAGATATAAGTGAAGCACTAGAGCAAATGACAAACTACTCCGAAAGATATAAGTGAAGATCAATGAATAGTCGAATAATTATGCAACTATGTGAAGACTCTCTAACATTTAGTAATTTCAGATCTTGGTATTTTATTAAAACAGCAAGCAAATCCTAACAAAATAAATTGATGCTCCAAGCAAAACACATATCACGTGGTGAATAAAAATATAGCTCCAAGTAAAGTTACCGATGAACGAAGACGAAAGAGGGGATGCCTTCCAGGGCATCCCCAAGCTTAGGCTCTTGGTTGTCCTTGAATATTACCTTGGGAATCCCCAAGCTTAGGCTCTTGCCACTCCTTATTCCATAGTCCATCGAATCTTTACCCAAAACTTGAAAACTTCACAACACAAAATATAACAGAAAACTCGTAAGCTCCGTTAGTATAAGAAAATAAATCACCACTTCAAGGTACTGTAATGAACTCATTCTTTATTTATATTGGTGTTAAACCTACTGTATTCCAACTTCTCTATGGTTTATAAACCCTTTTACTAGCCGTAGATTCATCAAAATAAATAAACAACACATGAAAAACAGAATCTGTCAAAAACAGAACAGTCTGTAGTAATCTGGATCAAACGTATACTTCTGGAACTCATAAGATTCTCAAATAAATTGCTGGACCTGAGGAATTTATCTGTTAATCATCTGCAAAAAGAATTAACTAAATAGCACTCTGCAAATAAAAATGGCAGCAGTTCTCGTGAGTGCTAATTTCTGTTTTTTTACAGCATGATCACAAAGACTTTCCCCAAGTCTTCCCAAAGGTTCTACTTGGCACAAACACTAATTAAAAGCATAAAACCACATCTAAACAGACGCTATATGTATTATTTATTACTAAACAGTAACAAAAAGCAAGGAACAAAAATAAAATTGGGTTGCCTCCCAACAAGCGTTATCGTTTAACGCCCCTAGCTAGGCATGATGATTTCAACGATGCTCACATAAAAGATAAGAATTGAAACATAAAGAGAGCATCGTGAAGAATATGACTAGCACATTTAAGTCTAACCCACTTCCTATGCATAGGGATTTTGTGATCAAACAACTTGTGGGAACAAGAATCAACTTGCATAGGAAGGTAAAACAAGCACAACTTCAAAACTTTAAGCACATAGAGAGGAAACTTGATATTATTGCAATTCCTACAAGCATATATTCCTCCTTCATAATAATTTTCAGTAGCATCATGAATGAATTCAACAATATAACCAGCACCTAAAGC
>NW_024117970.1:0-14088 GCF_003073215.2 Triticum urartu | reverse complement strand
AGGTGTGCGGGGGGGGGGCGCGGTGGTCGCGTTTGCGGGACCGGGGGAACCCCCGGTAGCCATGCCGGCGGCGATGGCAGCGACGCCCGTGGGCGCCGCGCACCTTCCCGGAGGCACTGTTCAGGTCCTGCCCCCCATCCCCTTCCCCTGTGTCTCCCGGGAGAAATCCTCAACTTTGTTGGGCGGCGGCGACGCCCTTGGCGCCGTAACCTTCTTGAAGGCGCTGTTTTGGGAACACAGATGGGTTGTGGGCTTCGTTGTGGTGTAGGTGGCGTGTGTCGGCGGCGGCAGCGTGCGTCCAGCGGTGGCGAGGACTCCCCTGGTGCTGGGTTAAGGTGTTTTGGTGCTCTGCGTTGGGCTGCAGTGTATTCCTCCGGTGCCCTTGGATCTTCCAGGACGGAAGGGGATAGGGTTCCCCTCCTACGGTGGCTGCACTTCAGCTCGTCGAGCGAGCCGAAGCTTCCATTTTGGTCTTGGCCCTTGCTGTTGCCCATTTGTGCATTCTGTCCGCTCGCCCTCTTTCATGTTAGAACTATGGCTTTTGGTGTTGCTCTGCTCTAGGTGAGTCGTCGTCGGCATGTCAGGAACGCCTGGTTCCTCCCAAGTGGTTTCTTCAATGCGATCCATCTAGGCTCTAGGGTGAGCATGTCCATCGTTCAACGGTGCGGCGCCTTCGAGCCAGGCGAGGAGGTAGGGGATTTCTTTGACGATGGATCGGGATGGATGTGTCTTCTTCAAGCCCGGGTGTGTTGGCAACAACGAGCCTTACATCATCGTCGGTGCACTCTCCTGACCAGGATTTCACTTTCGCCTTGGTTTTCAGCGTGCAAGAGGTTTATGGCATCTCCAAGCTAGAGTTTCTACGCCGATCTTTCTTTCTAGCTTGTAGTATGTGTATTGTGAGCTGGTCCCTGGCGCCCTTGTATCTTTGCCTTTTGTCTTCTTTTGTTTAGTTGGTGAGTGTTGTAATTTGGAGTTGTAATCCTGGCCGATTGATGGCTTTGTTAATTCAAAGCCGGGCTCTTCTTGAGCCTTCGTTCCAAAAAAAAGTGATCGAGCTTGCTAGCCATTAGGATAAAAAGATGCTTCTACTTGGAGGGGACACACAAGGGTGGAGTCGTAAACTGGAGCCAGAGCCATCGCTCCTAGGCGATGTTGCCATGTCTTGGGATGATGCAGGTGTGTAGGAGGACAACCGGGGAAGGAACCACTACTGGAGGATGGTCCAAACGTGACGCTATAATCAGAGACTCTTCGAGGAAACTGTGTGCGACAGGGGCGGAGCCCGAAATTTTGTGAAGCCTAGGCAAGTTTGAGCCTAACAGTATAATCTGGAAAATTAAAATCAGGTGTTTGAATCAATTTTTTTTACTTGATACCCCTTTTTTTAAGAAGGGTCCGGAAGAAATGAGTTTCTAAAAATCTCAAAAAAATAGCCTTTTTGGCCTGAAAGTATTTTTAAAAAATGAATTAAAATTTTGGCTTTTTTGCCAGGAAGTATTTTAAAAAATTGAATTCAAGTTTTTTTTGAAACAGAGGCAAAAGCTTTGCCTCATCCATTAATTAAGAAGGAAAGTAGGAAACGGACAAGAGTTTGCAACACATTGTGAAAGAAAAAATTTGAAAAATATTACATCATGGTCATTACTCTCCCGGCATCAAAAGACCCACATTTTTTGCCCCAGCGGTGATCCAAAGTTTAGCCTCGCTCTTTATGTTGATAAATAGGATGTTGGGTGGCTTGAACTTGTTGCAGAAAATCCTCGCGTTCCTCTCATTCCATATAGTCCAGCTAACAAGCATTGTGAGGGAGGCCATAGCTTTCCTATGCACCCTCGTTGCGCTAGACATCCTTGTCCACCAATCCTTGATCGATCGTTCCCCCGGCCAAGTAGTAATATCCATGGTATCCAATTGTAGCCATACTTTCAGCATTTCCCAGAGCCTCAATGTGTATCGGCACTTGTAGAAGAGGTGAGCCACAGATTCTTGCTCCCTCTTGCATAGTGGGCAAAGTCCACAATTGTCCCAACCTCGCTTGGCCAAGCGGTCGGCGGTCCAAACACGATTTTGAATTGCTAGGCAAGCAAAGAACTTGATTTTTGGGGGAGCCCAAACCTTCCAAATGGTTTTATTCATCTCTATGTGTGCAATGTCCAAGAATTGCGCCCTATTCGCCGAGGTTGTGGTGTATTCACCATTCGTTGTGTGCTTCCATGCGATGGAATCCACCCTATCCTCCTCGAGATGAACATTCCGAAGCAAGGTCCAAAGATGGATAAATTGACGGATATGCTCGAGTGTAAAGGAGGTCAAAATTTTGACTTTGCCAATCCATGCGCCCTCGAGTAAGGCTTCGCGCACCTTCCAATTTTTCCTCGTAGAGCACTCAAAGATGAGTGGAGCCACATCTTTTGGTTTCCTACCAAATAACCAAGGGGAGTCCCAAAAAGGCACAATAGCCCCATTGCCAATAGTGATAGTGGTCGAAGCATAGAAGAGGTCCATGTCATCCTCATCACAGGGATTGCCCATTCCCGCCCACATCCGATGGGAGTCATTCCACTCATACCAAGGCCATCGTAATCTTAGTGCATGGGAAAATTTCCCAAGATGAAGCACACCAAGGCCCCCTTGATCCTTGGGGCGGTGCATCGTCTCCCAATTGACCTTGCACTTGGCTCCATTCATCTTGTCCGTCCCAGACCAGAGGAAAGCTCTCTCAATCTTGTTGATGCTAGCAAGCATGCCGGGCGGGATGATGAGGGAAGTGGCGTGAAAGATCACCTGTGAGGTGAGCAGTGATTTGACAAGAACGTACCAACCCTTTATGGTGATATTCCCACCTTCCCAAGAGACAAGGTTGCCTGCGACCTTGTCCTCAAGGTATTAGCAGTCGACCCTCTTGAGCTGCCACACGGAGAGAGGAAGGCCCAAATACTTCACTGGGAAAGAGGTTCGGGAGGCTGGAAGCTCATGGAGGATCTCGTCCAAGTTCAAGCTCCCATATCTTATGGGGACGACAGAGCTTTTCTGGAAGTTTGTGCATAATCCTGTGGCCCGACAAAAGCAATCCTGGATGGTTGCAAGGTTCGAAACATCCTCCTTTAAAGACTTGAGAAATACAGTCGCGTCGTCCGCATAAAGGAAGGTTCGGAAGCAAGTGCCAGGCCCTCTGATCTTGTGAAGAATCCCGCAGCGAGTGGCCACATTAAGAACTTTTTGGAGAGGATCAATGGCAATGACAAAGAGGAGAGGAGATAGCGAATATCCTTGTCGAAAGCCCTTCCCGTGTTTGATGGCATTGCCGGGTTTCCCATTTAGAAGGATTCTCGGTGATCCACTCCCTGAACTTGTTTGGGAAGCCTCTCCTTTGAAGGAGGTCGAGGATGTATTCCTACCGCACAGAGTCGAACGCTTTGCGGATGTCAATCTTGAAGAGGAGGGAAGGAGTCTTGCTCTTGTGAAGCCGTCGCACGAGATTTCACACATACATGAAGTTATGGTGGATACTTCGTCTCTTAATGAACGCGCTTTGGGCATGCGAGACAAGGTTGTTCATGAGGGGGGCGAGTCGTAGGGCAAGCACTTTAGGAATAATCTTGGCAATGGCATGTATAAGGCTAATGGGCCTATAGTCGGTGATTCCTTCCGCCCCTTCCTTTTTGGGCAGCAAGATGGCATTTGCGGAGTTTAACCAATGGAGGTTTCCCACATGAAGATTTCCAACAGATCGATGACACGCATGACATCAATTTTGATGATATGCCAACATTTTTTGAAGAATGCCCCTGTAAAACCATCCGGGCTGGGGGCTTTGTCACTAGGCATTTGTTTGATGGCATTCCACACCTCTTCTATGGTGAAAGGGTCATCAAGTCCATGAAGATCTATTTCCTCAAATTCGGGGTTCTGCCAGTTGAAGTCCTTGGTTCGAGGGCCCCCTCTTCCAATGGCCTCAGTGAAGTGGTCATGAATGATTTTCTCTTTTTGCTTGTGGTTTGTAACCCAGCCGTTGTTATGTTTGAGGCGATGAATATGGTTTTTCCTCCTCGCATTCACCCTAAGGTGAAAGTACTTGGTATTAGCATCTCCTGCCCTGAGATTGCTTGAGCGGGCACATTGCTTCTTTCTTGTGCGCTCAAGGACCGCCAAGCTAATGACCCTTCTTTTAATCTTGCTCTTAGGTCCATCTCCTCAGCAGATAAAGTCCGTGACTCTTGAGCAACATCGAGCCAAAGGATAACCAACAGCGCAACATGCAGGTGCAACTTGGGCTTGGAAAACAAACTTCTACTCCACTTTGTCAATCTCATGCCAACTCTCTTGAGCTTGTGAAAAAGGATTTGGTAGGGCTCAGTATGGCCAGTGTGCGTAGCCGAAGCATTCTCGACAACCTCGGATAAACCCTGGATGGAACACCAAAAGTTCTCAAATTTGAAGCTTCGAGGCCTACGAGGCCTCGATCATCGGCGAGGAGTAAAGGGCAGTGGTCAGAGAGTGAGGAGGAGAGCGCATGTAGCACATGGGTGTCAAACTGAATGTCCCAGTCGGCATTGCAGAAGTAGGAGTCAAGCTTGCAAAGCGTGGGGTTCACCCGCCCATTTCTCCAGGTGAATCTTCTGTTTTGAAGATGTAATTCTTTTAGCTCACACACCTGGAGGGTGGCACGGAATAAGTTGATGCGACTACGATTTATGTTACGCTTGTTCTTATCGCGCGCACGGTAGATTTGGTTGAAATCCCCCAAGGCCAGCCACATATGGCCAGCCGGTGGTTTCTGGGCGAGGAGCTCCGCAAAGAAATCATCTTTTCTGGAGTGCGCGGTAGGCCCATAGACCATAGTTATCTTGAAGCGGGAGTCGGAGTTTAGGACGGCCACGTCCGCCAAAAGGCAGAACTCAGAGGTGACAACATTGGAGATGTTGACAATTCAAGTTCATTTATTAGAAGAAGATATAGTATTTAACCCTTTGAATACGCAAATCTCTTTGTCACGTCAATAGATGTCAATCATTTACCTAATCCGTAGGTTTAAGTCCTCCCTAACCCATCACAGTTTTTTAAACGCTAATAACATTAAAACTAAAAATCTGGTAGTTGATCCCGCATCGAAAGCACTTCCACCAGGCTAGGGGCTATGTGCTGTTGAAAATATGCATACATGTTCTATTTGACACTACCTAATGTGTAGTAAAACAATTCAGGGTCTGACAAAACAATTCCAAGACCCATGGTGCCGCAGTATGGAACAGACGAACAGGCGAGGTCGCTGGGGGTGGGGCGATCGACCAATCGTGGTCCTTTTTCCTTTGAAAAATTCATGGTCTTTCTGGTCCGAAGTAAACAACTGCTTGCTAGGCTAGTAGCCCAGTATGCCTAGTTCTCAGCTGAGCCGTAACGTAAGGAAAAGGAAGCCCAATGGCTGATTAGCCCAGCTGCCCGGGTAAAGCACGATGTGTTGACGATTTTCCCTGTGTAATGGGGCCATCGTAGCCGGGCACGTAGCCAGCGTGCCCGGACAAGTGCCCAGGGTCGCCGGGCGCTGGCTCCGCCACTGGTGTGCAATGCATTAATCGCAAACGGGGATGTAAAAAACCCGTCAAAAATGATACAAAACATTTGTGATGGCGGAGACATCAAACACGATTCAGATTATAGTTGCGTGTGCAATGCGTGGCATACGGTTCACTCCAATGAACTATTTGTGATGAGGTAGAACAACAGAAATGGGTAACCATATGAAGGTGTGTGCGATATACGACATACAGTTCACTCAGATGAACTATTTGTGATTAGGCAACATAACAAAAACGGTTAGTCAGATCAAGGTGTGTGCGATAGAGGGCATACAGTTCACTTGGGTGAACTGTTTGCGTTGAGCCAAGAGAATAATAATGTTTTGTGTAACCAAGACGTGTGTGAAATGCGGCAAACAGGTCCGTAATCGGAAATGTGTGCCAAGACCGATAATAACACAGACAATTGCTGCTGATAAGCTGTGTGTGTTGTGGGCAAACGCTTGCTGGTATACAAATGTCATCGATTGATGAATTCATCACCAACGGTTTCCCTATCATGGTCTGTGTGCGATGTGATTGTAGATAGAACAACAACATATATACTTATAAGGACATGATTGCATAACCAAATTAAATATCCAATTACATAGGTGGCTAGTACACACATGACATTTCCACACACCAAAGTAAAGTATTACATGCATAATTATCTAGGATAAACGATCATCTGATCATCATCTACTTCTTCTTGTGATGCTTGCCGCCACTGCTCTACTGGTGGCTCGATCCGACCTCGTCGATTACGGGAAGGAGGCACTTCCTCATATCAACGATCCACCTATGCATCTCGTAGCATGTGTACACGCTCTTGGCCGCAAACTTGTGTTGAGCTTCATCCAATTGTCATATCCAGGCCCCGTGCCAGGATACGGGATGTGTTCTCTTGTCATCCCACTTCATCTTTTCGTAGTAGGGGTCCATGATGGCCGAGGCGGGTTCAACCAGGGAGTCTTTCTTCGTGCTGCCCCAGACCCTGTAGTGGTCACAGATTTCGACAAGGTTCTTGCAGGCCAAGCCCGTAACCCTGAGCGCTTTTACATCTGCTTCATCTTTTCTGGGAGTCATTCTTCGTGCTGCCCCAGACCCTGTAGTGGTCACAGATTTCGACAAGGTTCTTGCAGGCCAAGCCCGTAACCCTGAGCGCTTTTACATCGTCGGAGGTTTCCACCATAGCGAACTTGTAATCGGTGATGTTGATAAACCTGGTGAAACGGTCGCAAGGACCTGTGGCCACGCAGTGGTGGTAGATGAGGACATGATGGTGCATCCACAACTGGGTGACTGCAACCTTCTGATCTATACCGGGATGACTGCCGGTGTACTGGAGGTCGATGCCGACCACCTTGTACTTGTCTCGAGCAAGCAACCTTTTCACGGTGTTGATGTAGTCATCCACCACGGTCGGGTCGATGGTGTACACCACTAAGAGGCCCGTCTCCCTCGCATGGGTCTCCACTTTATGCTCGCCGAACTCCATTGGAGCGCCACTAGATATCCTCTCTGTATCTGTCGTCATGAGTGTGCTTGTTGTGTTGTGAGGCGCGATCAAAAGGTTGAAGACACTAAGGTTATAATGGTCGCAGGAATCAATGGGGAGGCCGGACGGCCTGGAATATCGGTATGCCCGGATGGTAGTTTTAATTTGTTGCACGTAACTCCATCGTGCCGCACCTAACTGCATCGTGGTGACGCGTGCGGTGCAACCACATGCATATGGGGGCCCAAACCGCTGGCAGAGCGCGCAGAGGGACGCGAGCAGAGTGCTCCGCGGCTGCCTCAACGGGGAGCAAGCATATGCATATAGCAGTTGAACACGCAGAGAAAAGCCATCCACAAGCCGAGCGCGCGGAGGGACGCGAGCAGAGGGCGCCATAGCGCCTAACGGCAAGCAGAGCACGCCGAGGGACGCGAGCAGAGGCCTACACAATGATAAATGGAAAATAAGACGAACTGTGCGAGCAATGGCGGAGACATCAACCAGGAATTAGATTAGAGTTGCGTGTGTGATATGTGGCAATAAGTTGATCCATCCGAGCTGTTTGTGATGGAATAAGCCGTGTGTGTTGTGGCCAAATGCTTGCTGGTATACAATTGTCAACGATTGATGAATTCATCACCGATGGGTTCCGTGTGCGATGTGATATGCTCTGTTGCATAACATCTATGTTTTGTCTACACAAGAACAACATGTATACTTATAACAGGACATGATTGCAAAATCAAATTAAACATCCAATTACGTTATATAACAAATACCATAAATATTGCATGGTTCAAATTCCAGCATTACAAGGCCCAAGTTCAAACATTACAAGGTTCAAACTATTCTACAAATCAATTTCTTCTTCGTCATAATTTTTTTCGTGCATTATTTCTGCAAAAGGATCAGCCATCGAGAAGTCATATAGCGGCTTGAAACAGTGACTTCCGAATAATCTGTCATATGAAGTTACAAACTGAAATTCATCTTCTGCAGAGCCTTTTCCATTCAGTTGTAGACGCATGCGCTCTTTAGCAAACCATTCACTTCTGCACACTAAACATAGGGCAAACCTCATTACCTTGAGCAACCTTGCTTTCTCAACAAAGAACCTGGCAAATTTAATTTCCGGTGTGGTACCTCTGTACTCGTTAAAAGTGATTTTTGTGAGATGAAGATCAAGGCATTCAATGGGATTGTTATATTGCCCAACATTTTGCACTTTCGGGCCTGCTAGTATCTGCAAATGAAGACAACATATTAGTGCCTAGCTGCAGATTTGAACACTTTGGCCCTCTTTGATTTGCAGGATTTCTAATATACACCAAAAGAGTGACATGCCACCTTCAATCTTTCAGGATTAACTTCTCAAAAAATATGTGTACTGAAATCCTCCAAATTTCCTTTAGAAATCATTCTACATTCATTGTAATCATGGGTAAAAGTAACAACAAACTGAGCTCCGTTGTAGTTAACAATTAACAGGAAAGGAGCATCACCTCAATGTATAGCTGCTCCATGCAAGGAAAGCATCTAAGGAATCCAACAACTTCATCTAGATCGGGGCCGACAGATTGTAGTGCCAAGATCTTTACTGTGCGCAGAGACAGGGTCAAGCTCACGGGAATCATTTTCTAGATGACATGCGGACATAGATAAAAAAATAGATAAAACACATTGTCCAATAATATATAAGAAGGAGAGAAGAAGAAGACTATTGTACCTGAATGGATAATGATCTAGTAACAAGTTCATTGAATTCAGCACACGAATAGCCCAACACTGCCAATTTTGGTGCGTGAATGACCTTGATTCTTGTTGGACCTGATTTATCAAGTACATACAATCTCTCGAGGAAAGGCGCATTCTCAATGAACATATCGTGACATGCCTCAACTGACAGCCTTCGGTGGCACCAACAATGCACATAAAGCGTATGGACATTTGTCAAGGTGATGTGGAGGTTACTGAACCCATCCATCGCCTGAAGACAAAGGTACTCGAGCACTGTATGGCCGACGAGCAGGCACTCCAAATCCTCATTCGAGATGCGGACGACCATGATCTCGAGGTGCTTAAGTTTAGGGAGATGAAGAATGCGCACAGCATGGGTGCGAGGCGGAGCGCGGACGGCGGCAGCGAGTGTGGACGTCCAGCATGAAAGTTGAGCTCCTCGAGCCGATCTAGGGCTGGGGATAGGAACCAATAGTGAAATCTGGGTTCCGCCTTGCAGTTGGAACTGAACTTGCCGATAGCAAGGCGTCTCACCGGCCTAGGGCATGTGGCGAGGATGTGGACAATGCGTCCAAGCGCTTGCCCTCCCCGGTGCAGAGCTCGTTGTCGTCGATGAGGTCTAGGGGGTGGAGTGCCAGAGGGGGCTCCATCCCCGGGAGAGGACAGTGGTCCGCATGCCAGATTTGATGGGAGGAGGGATATGATGGTTACCAACATGTCGTCGGGGTGGTTGTTGATGAAGTCCCCGCTTGCTGGAGGCTCTTGCAGTTCTGGCTTGACCCGCCCCGCTTGTTGGATGGCTCGTCCTCCCTCTCGCAGCAGGCGGTGATCCTCGGTGGCAGTGTTTGTAGATGAGAACGGAGGACTGTTCTACGTACCTTCTCAAGGCGGCCGAAACCAAAACCAGTAATAAATTGGCAGCGCTCATGGCCCGCTTCCCGGTACGGTGATCCTACACGGCGGACTTCTCGCAATCGTCTTGTCTAATCAAACAGCTTCCCTCGGCAGTAAATGGTTAGTTGAACGCCCATGGTTGTAATAATACGACTGTTTGCAATAATAATGTGGCAACTATTTGTTCCCAAATGCTAGTTGAAAATAAGTTTTTGGGTGATGGCGGGCGCTAAGCACTTGCGGGTTCTGTAATCAACAATGATCTCATGGAGCCTGTGAGAGTGATGTTCTTTCCCTATATTCTGATTGCTTATAATATTTTTGTCTTAATTAAAGAAATGGCAATCCATTGGCCCAGTATGAAAGAAACTATGGGTCAAAACCAAGTTGAAAATGGCAACAATATCTAAGTCCATCTTGCAAACGGTAAAAAAAATGAGGATTAACTGTTCAGCGGGTTTAGAAAAAAACCCAGATTAAAGAGGGAATAACATCTAACTACACCAAAGTTTTGGGCAGTCACAATCAAATGGATCGGTCTGATCCATAAAATCAAGATCCTGGGGCAGCAATTCTACTGGAACATGAGGATAAGTTGTTGTACATAGAAGCCAAGCACGTTTAGAAGGCTTTTTGCCCACCCGAAACTTCTTTTTATGTTGTTCAACACTTGCAGCCGTGAGAAATTTTTTGTTACAAAACTTAATCCTCACAGACAATAGTGCCCTTGCATTCAACATGAAGAATGTGACAAAGCTAGTGTTTGCATGGTTGGATGCATATCCTTCCAGCATTACTGTCGTCAAACAAATGTCATGAGATCTGAGAAAATCCCGGTGCTTCTTCGGCCATCGATTGGTTATACCTTTTTCTCCATGTGTTAGTGCCTAAATAGAGATGAAGATTGAAAACAGTTAATGTCTAAAAAGCAGTATGTCGAAAGAGCGATGGCTGAACGATTAGTTGTAGTACATTATATATGGGCTTTCAATGTGCGTGAAATCATCACCTTTATATCCAAATTCTCCAGACATGGAAACCATTTCAGCAAGCCAATAATCGTGTTCAGATCAAAACACCACATACTGATATATAAGGTCTTGACAGAATCCACCACCACTGATAGGATGGACCAGCTCTTCATTGATCATAGAACATAATATTAGTACCAAAAGTGAACTTCAAGATGATACTTAACTTATGTGCACAAATCAAAAATGCAGATTACAAAAGTGTACGTGGATAATATACAGTACCTGAATAAGTGTGGAGCCAAACACCATCTTGAACCATTTAAACAGATCACAAATTGCACCCAATGTCTCCAATTGAGGCGCGGAGACCACAATCATTTGCAAAGGTGCTAAACAATAATCAAGGAGAAACATTCCAAGTGAAGGGGCATATGTGATGATGAGCTCCTGTCCTAAAAAACAAATTCCCATGCTTACAAGGCTAGGAGACTTTATTTTGAGACAACGGATACGAGTTTCTATTCCAAAAACAAGAAACAAGTGCTCCAGGGCAGGGCAGCTGGAGTGGATGATGATGTGCAGTGCGGCCTCCGATAGATCAACCACCACAAGCGCAAGTTTTTTTAGCAGTGGGAGTCGAAGTATTTGTACCAGCTTGTCTGCCAGATGGCACCGGGCGAAGGTGGCGGTGTGGAGTGAGGAGGAAAATGATACATCCATTTTGCATCATGCTTTTATATTGATATTTATTTGATTATGGGCTGTTTTTACACATCATGGTACAATATTTATGCCTTTTCTCTCTTATTTTACAAGGTTTACATGAAGAGGGAGAATGCGGGCAGCTGGAATTCTGGACTGGAAAAGGAGCAAATCTAAGAAACCTATTCTGCACAACTCCAAAAGTCCTGAAAATTTACGGAGAATTATTTTGGAATATATAAAAAAATATTGGGCCAAGAAAGCACCAGAGGGGATCCACCAGGCATCCACAAGGGTGGGGCACGCCCTGCCCTCTGGGCTCACCCCCTGCCTTGTGAGCCACCTGGCAGGCCCCCGATGCCCATATTCTGCTATATGAATGGTTTTGACCTAGAAAAAAACAGGAGGAAGGTTTCGGGATGAAGCGTCGCCATCTCGAGGCAGAACTTGGGAAGAACCAATCTAGAGCTCCGGCGGAGCTATTCTGCCGGGGAAACTTCCCTCCCGGAGGGGGGAATCGAAGCCATCGTCATCACCAACGATCCTCTCATCGAGAGGGGGTCAATCTCCATCAACAACTTCACCAACACCATCTCCTCTCAAAGACTAGTTCATCTCTTGTATACGACCTTTGTCTGAAAACCTCAGATTGGTACCTGTGGGTTGCTAGTAGTGTTGATTACTCCTTGTAGTTGATGCTAATTGGTTTATTCAGTGGAAGATCATATGTTCATACCCTTAATGATAATTGTTACTCCTCTGATTATGAACATGAATATGCTTCGTGAGTAGTTACGTTTGTTCCTGAGGACATGGGAGAAGTCTTATCATAAGTAATCATGTGAATTTGGTATTCGTTTGATATTTTGATGAGATGTATGTTGTCTCTCCTCTAGTGGTGTTATGTGAACGTCGACTACATGACACTTGACCATTGTTTGGGCCTAGGGGAAGTCATTGGGAAGTAATAAGTAGATGATGGGTTGCTAGAGTAACGGAAGCTTAAACCCTAGTTTATGCGTTGCTTCATAAGGGGCTGATTTGGATCCATATGTTTCATGCTATGGTTAGATTTATCTTAATTCTTCTTTCATAGTTGCAGATGCTTGCGAGAGTGGTTAATCATAAGTGGGAGGCTTGTCCAAGGAAGGACATCACCCAAGCGCTGGTCCACCCACATATCAAATTATCAAAGTAATGAACGTGAATCATATGAGCATGATGAAAACTAGCTTGACAATAATTCCCAAGTGTCCTCGGGAGCGCTTTACTTTATATAAGAGTTCGTCCAGGCTTGTACTTTTCTACAAAAAGGATTGGGCCACCTTGCTGCACCTTAGTTACTTTAGTTAGTTGTTACCTGTTATGAATTATCTTATCACACAACTATCTGTTATCGATAATTTCAGTGCTTGCAGAGAATACCTTGTTGAATACTGCTTGTCATTTCCTTCTGCTCCTCGTTGGGTTCGACACTCTTACTTATCAAAAGGACTACAATAGATCCCCTATACTTGTGGGTCATCAAGACTCTTTTCTGGCGCCATTGCCGGGGAGTGAAGCGCCTTTGGTAAGTGGAATTTGGTAAGGAAACATTTATATAGTGTGCTGAAATTTATTTTCACTTGTTACTATGGAAAATAATCCTTTGAGGGGTTTGTTTGGGGTATCTTCACCCCGACCGAAAGAGCAAAGAGTTTCCCCTCAACCTACTTCACCTACTGAAAATATTTATTATGAAACTCCTTCGGGTATGATAGAGAAACTGCTAGCTACTCCTTATATAGGAGATGGAACATTACATCGTGATATGCATCTAATCTATGCGGATGAAGTTTGTGGATTATTTAAGCTTGCAGGTTTGCCCGAGGATGAATTTAAGAAGGTCTTCCCTTTATCTGTGAAGGAGAAGGCATTGACATGGTATAGGCTATGCGATGATACTGGGACTTGGAACTACAATCGATCAAAATTGGAATTTCATCAGAAGTTTATCCTATGCACCTAGTTCATCGGGATCGGAATTACATATATAATTTTTTGGCCTCATGAAGAAGAAAGTATCGCTCAAGCTTGGGGGAGGCTTACTTCAATGTTATATCCATGCCCCAATCATGAGCTATCAAGAGAAATTATTGTTCAAAATTTTTATGCTCGGCTTTCTTGTAATGATCAATCCATGCTCGATACTTTGTGTATTGGTTCTTTTATGAAGAAGACTATTGAATTCAAATGGGATTTATTGGAAATAATTAAACGCAACTCTGAAGGTTGGGAACTCGACGAAGCTAAGGAGTCAGGTATAAACCTTAAGTTTGATTGTGTTAAATCTTTTATGGATACCGATGCTTTTCGTGATTTTAGCACTAAATATGGACTTGACTCTAAGATAGTAGCTTCTTTTTGTGAATCTTTTGCTACTCATGTTGATCTTCCTAAGGAGAAGTGGTTTAAATATCATCCTCCCATTGAAATAAAGTAGTAGAACCTGATGGGGAACGTAGTAATTTCAAAAAAATTCCTACGCACACGCAAGATCATGGTGATGCACAGCAACGAGAGGGGAGAGTGTGATCTACGTACCCTTGTAGACCGACAGCGGAAGCGTTAGCACAACACGGTTGATGTAGTTGTACGTCTTCACGGCCCGACCGGTCAAGCACCGAAACTACGGCACCTCCGAGTTTTAGCACACGTTCAGCTCGATGACGATCCCCGGACT